>NC_088869.1:23026884-23169384 GCF_032884065.1 Artemia franciscana | reverse complement strand
ATGAACAAAAGTGAAGCACAACTATATAAACGGTTAGAGATTATTTGACAACAAGCGCGATCAGTTGAATAGGAATCGGACGCAGGCAAAATTATACAGGATGATGAATGACTCCCAGCAATTAAAGCAAAGGGCAAGGTACAAGCGACAGCGAGACAAGCGGCAATACATATATATATATATATATATATATATATATATATATATATATATATATATATATATATATATATATATATATATATATATATATATATATATATATATAATTAGGTGTTAACTATAGCTGATGTTCAAAAAATCCTGGTGTTCATATCATTAGTTACGAATGCGTTGAAAAACTGTGTCTAGAGAGAGCAAAAGAGAGAGAGAGAGAGAGAGAGAGAGAGAGAGAGAGAGAGAGGGAGAGAGAGAGATAAGTAGAGATATAGTAGAGACATAACTATACGTAGTGATATGTATACATCAAAAAGCAACATTAAAACTGAGAATAAAACGAAATTACTCCTTACATTATGAAGATGACCCCTTCTCAACCCCACGCCATACACACTAATTTTTTTTAGTTACTGAAAGTAATTATGAGCGCAGCAAAATTAATCAATGGGTAATTGCAAGTGTTTGATTTTCTGATTGCCTTTTGAAACATTTGAGCAACAAAAATTTCCTGTTTAAAGCAAATACATATCAATAAGCTCATCTCTTTTTGAGACAGTGTGACAGATGTTTTTGTTGTTTTTGTATATCCTTTTCCAAGAAGTCAAGTCGAGGATATTGAGAGATGACATTTGAAAGAAAAACAGCAGCATCAAATTATTAGGCAAGTTTGGAAAATTATCCAGAAAGTCTTAATTCCTAGCGTACTGTTATCCTTGTGGTTGATTGTGATTACTCGCAAAGCAGTAAACTCAACATACTTTAAACGCATTCGGCGTTGTTTTTTTCTCTCTTTTTCTTTTTTTTTCTCTATTTAGTCAACTAAATTTTGCCGACATTTCAATTTAGTCAATTTCTTTTAGACTACCGAACAGAAGAGCCTTATCAATACAATGAAATACCAGACAGTCAAGTTAATTCAGATGTAGATTGCTCTATATTTAACACCTGTCATCGTCATGCGACGTGTATAGTCGACCCAATCACTAACTTAAGTCGCTGTGTTTGTCTTTACGGATATTCTGGAGATGGACAAAACTGTGAGGAGCTTCGTCCTGGCTGTCACGTTTTAAACGATTGTGGTAGAAACGCACAATGTCTATACGATGTATATTCGTTTTCATACAAATGTCAGTGCAATGAGGTAAGCAAGAGGTATCGACTTCAATAAAAATCAAAGCGAATTTTTTTCTACCTGGTATGATAAAAATTACTACTGTATCAATAACAGTAACATTAAATAAGTAAAACAAGTTTAGTTTGTATACTGTAAATAAGAGTGACATTACAGCATAAAACAAGAAAAAATTATCTTTTAACTTTAAGTTGGTGAATTACACATATTTGGAATTACCATAAAAAAAAACCGACTCTTTTGATGTGCGTATTGTTATCACAACTCCTTTTTTAGAGTTTTGGTGATTATTAGGTAGTGGTATTTTTTTGCAAGGGGGGACAGTTCCTCCCCCCTAAATTTGGAAAAACTACAATTTATTGAGTAGATTAGAAACTGTAACTTTTTATAAGTTTCAACCTTACTCTTTCCTTTGAAAAGATATTTTTTTGTTTAATTAATTCATGCTCGTTTTTAATACAAAAAAACAAGTGTGCCTAGTTAATGGCAAAATTCTGAAATTGCTCGATAGTTCATGTTTCGCCCCGTTTGCTAATGTCAAATTTATTTCCCCGGAATTTAAAGTTCTTTTGCTTCCTGAAATTTATCAATTCAAGATTAAATTTTCTTGCTTTAAAACTTTCAAAAGTTTTAAGTAAATGAATACACCCTATTCATCTTCAAACAGGATAGAAATATAACATTTGAAGAATATAATAAGAACAGAAGGTGTATAATAACAACGCACGATAAGGAAGATAAGAAGGTATAATAAGAACGTACGTTGAACATAATTTCCAGAATAAAAAGAAATTATCGAAAAAGCAAATAAGATTTAGTGTTTTTATATTGATATTTGCACTACAACTAGATAGATCAAGTCGATTGTATCTTGGTCATGGAATCTGGTAGGGGGGCGGGTTTTCCCCTCCAGAAATCCTTTAATTGCTTAAATATTTAGTTCTAATGCTTGATCGAAAGTTCAACATATCTCCAAAGTCCCTCATTTGTAATTGAAACGCGTAATAAGCGCTGATTAAGTCCTATTCCTAATGTTTTGGATTCAAATACTTACCCATAAATGTAGAACTGCCTCTATATATAATAAAATGCGGACTACTTGCTATTTTCAGTTCTCTAGATATTTCTTTTAAACACCATAAATAAAAAAATTGACATAAATGTACTGAGTATCATTGCTGTTATTAGTCGCATTTCACACAACGCAGGCACTAATTGTGGGACATTTTATCTCTGTATCTGCCGGCTGTACGAACTGTCTACTGCAATTAGGATAAAGTGAATTCGAGCAATACATGCATTTTTGTCACAATTTAGGAATTTTTGCGCACATATAAGTGGTACCAACCCATACCCTCTTCTAGTTTTATCACTTTTAACATGCAACACTTGGAGACCAGGTTCTGCTGGTCTCCATGATAATAGTAATTGTTATGGTAACATAATGTTAGGAATTATTTGCCGGTCTAGATGGTAAACGTGTCGTTCCATTTGGGAAAATCTCCGGTAAGATGTTCCATTCACAGAGCCGACAAACACCTTTGTTGTCATCGGTATATAAAGGTATGTAAATTTGACCCTCTACTTTGGAGCGCAAAACATCACGACTATTGATGGTTTGATCATCACTTACGTTGAAGGAACAACAGTTAAACATAATTTTAAGTTTTGGATTCATTTGTGAAACTCATTGATGGCAATGCAATTCGACCATGCAAACAGCAGTCTGCACATAGATTACCCTTGCTTGTTACTATCTCCTCGGGCAAATTGAGTGCTCCACAGTGAAAAAAAGCAATGATGAAGGGTCCCAGTGTCTTATATATAACATTACGTAGTTTATAGTATCTTTGTAGGTTGGTACTAGATTTTTGCCACACCATGTTGGTGCCGAAGATTGTGACGACGCTAATCTTCTGAACTAACATTCCTTTCTTCTTCACTCTAATTTTTAACATGTTCCGATGTTCGCGGTCACATTTGTTCCAACTACACAATCTTTTCTTCCTCACTTTGATTTTTGACTTGTTGAAATTCTTGGAATAACAAGTCTTCTAAACGCAAGTGCCTTTGCTCTTCATTTTCGTTTTTGACACGTTCTGATTCTCGCCATCACTTGCCTTCTAACCACAAAACGTGTTTTTTATTCATTTTTGCTTTCGACACGTTCTGTTTCTCAGTGTCGCATGTGTAATAGCCGCAAAATTCTTTCTTCTTCACTTTCGTTTTTTTTTAATTGTTGATGCATGTTTTCTGGCCGTATTTTGTGTTCTTTTTAATTTTGGATTTTCGATGTTTCAGAAAATTTGTCAATGTCTTTTGGTTTAGCTGCCCGTAATAAAAAAAGAGCTGCTTTCGAGAAATTGTATATATTTATATATAAATGTATATAATATATATTTATAATGTATATATATATATATATATATATATATATATATATATATATATATGTATATATATATATATATATATATATATATATGTATATATATATATATATATATATATATATATATATATATATATATATATATATATATATATATATATATGTATATGTTTATATATAAATTTATATATAAATATATATATTTACATATAATTCAGCAGTTTTGTTATACCTAGAAGACAAAAACGTTAATTATTGATTGCTTAAAACTAGCATAATGGACCATCAAATGAGAAAAGATCAAGAGAACAACCTAAGAAATATAAATTCCCAATGGATAAAATTGAACAACCTGGTCCATCAAAGGTGACCGGACCAATCCATGCAGCCAGGGCAAAGAGCATTGAAAAAATATCTGAAGTAATGATCAACGAAACTGAAGAACACAGAAATTTGCGGTTAGAATGCTTGCGAAAATGACAATTACAATGAGTCAAAAACGAAAGTGAAGAACAAAGAAATATGCGATTAAAAGATAAGCGGCACTGAAAATTACAACGAGTCGAAAACGAAAGTGAAAAGAAATAGAAATATGCTGTTAAAAGACATGTGAAAACGAGGATCAGAATGAATCAAAACTGAAATTAAACAACAAAGAAGACATTTTAAGAAGTTCATAATAGCCTGAGGACAAAAGTTAAATTAACAATTGCTCAAAATGAACAAACTGGAACTTCAAATGAGACAGGATCAAAAGAAAAACCTGAGAAATTAAAATTCACAGTGGTGAATTTGAATAATATAGACCATCAAATATGGCAAAAGAAAAGCACCGGTGAGAATTACAACGAGTCGAAAACGAAAGTGAAGAAAAGAAAACATTGGGCAACAAAGCCTGCGACAACAAAAATCAGAACAAATCAAAACTGAAGAACAAAGAAATATGTGGTTAGAAGATATGCGACAGCGAGGGCAAAGAAATATGCAGTTAGAAGATAAGTGGCAGCGAGAATTACAAGTGACAACAAGAGTCAGAACGAGTCAGGGGCGGATCTAGAGAAAAATCTTGGGGGGGGCTGGACCAAGGGCGCCAATATGATTCGAGAGTAATGATAGGGGGGTAGAGATAACGCTTTCGTCAGACCAGTTTGTTTGTGTAAATCTGGTCGGTACTGATGTAAAATGACAAAAAAAAACTCTTTGAAAGCCAATACTATTTTCCTATAGCAGTAAAATGCGTATTAACAATAGACGCGAGCAGATTCTTTGATGAATAAATTACTATGGGTTCTTTGATACTTCCTGAATGAGTAGACAAGATTATTTTTTTCTTTAGAGTTGGATAAAAAAAAAGTATTTAATGGGGAAATTTCTAATTTCTAAGTGTGGAAATACAACTTTTTTTTACTAAAGGTAGAGAATTGTAAAGCAGCCCCTTGATCCGCCACAAGGTCCCAACATTTTCTATAAATATACTGAAAACCAACTGCACGCCTTGTAGCTGCGGGATATCTGAGAAGCACTTGCAATGTGAGGGTCCTTCCTTGTTGCTTTGGAAGCTAGAAAATGTTTTGAAAACGTCCACGACAAGCAAAGGAATATTTGGTTTTTACTTGTGTTAAGGGCTCCTTTTTTCGAGGATTCTTTAATCGGAACCAGAACCAAAACATATAGTGGGTCTATCCCCCGCTGTCAAAGCTGATTCTTTTCAATAAGGAAAGTATTTATATTATAATGTTTATTATAAACCCTACCCATAACATGGCAGGGTTTCATACACAAATATTATTATTGTTTTTTTTAAGAATTAACGACGCTTCTTGACTACTAAGGTCCCTGCGTCGGCTGTGCAGTGCATTCCTGCAGCGTGATTCGATCTCTGGGTCCCGTATTACCAAGCTAAGGTCAAATCCACTGCGCCACCACAGGACTCATACACAAATATATTTAAAGTTCCTATTTTCTTCGAAAACCACACAAGTCTAATAATGAATGAGAAAAATATAATATTTTAATGTGAATACATATTTTATATTGAAATAATGTCATGTATATTATCACAAAGTATTAATATTGTAATGTAAAATAGTTCCATTCTCTACTGGATATACCTTTCTCTTATAATCATACGCCTGTAGAATGCTTGTTAATTCATTTGATTTCATGTTCCATCCATCTTACAGCTGGCAATTTAGTGACCATTTAAAAGTTTTTTGTTTTTTTTTAGCGGGAGAATTCTGATGAAATGATATTAATGTAATATCTTGACCTTGTACATCTCCCCCTTCTTAATCTGAAATGTAAACTAGAAGGAAGATCAATTTACCCATCCTTGAAAGTATTTTTTACTCCTTGTTTGAATTGCAAACTACAAAAAAATCAGTATCTCATAGGGGTGGGGTCCTGAGAGTAAGGGGTATTAGCCCCTACTAGCCCATAACACTAGCCTTTAATAGCCTTACATCGTATGATTTGTAACCAAAAAACTTAATGTCTCATTTCTTTCAATTTCCATAAAAAATACATAGAATTTAAAAATACTTAGAATTTATAAGAAAATAAATTCTAATGAAATGCTGGAGTTAGATTAGTAGTAACAGGGGCACCAATGTGAAGGTTCTCCAGCGCCGCCACCCCATACTCCTAACAATAAAGCCAATTCCCAACACCTGGCTATTTTTTCTGTGGTAATATAAAGCTATGTCTAATTTTTTATTTTTTGCGTGTGTATGTGTGTGAGTTTGTATTTGTGCGTGTGTTTTTCTATGTGTTCGTATGTTTAGTGTGGGTGTGCTCTTTCACTAATATTTTTTTTATTATATGTTTTTTTACTCTTATTCTCTATCTCATCCCCCCCTCTTCTCCCACACATAAAAATCAAAGTAATAGATCTCCCTCTACTAATCTAGATAATTCTAGCTATATCATACCGTCCCATTTATGCTTTTCTAGATCACCTAATTCGCCTTACTAATCTAAATATCACTACTAGTTGTAGGAGCATTCCTTTTTTTTCGGACCCGGTTCTCTTCTTGACAGATTTTTCGGTTAGTCTGTACGTCTCGTTTATGTAGATTTTTTTCGTATCGTGGGACAAGAAGAGTTGTAGCTGGGTTATTCTCCTTTCTTTTATCAAATTCAAGGTGCGAAAAATTGTAAAAAAAAAAGAAAGAAAAGGCCATACTAGAGTATCAGATTCAGTCTCCGAGCTTTTCTGATCGAAAACGAATTTATTACATCTTCTGTTTTCGGCAGTTCGTTCCTGTATGCTTGCATAAACAACAGCGCCTCTAATCTTTCCTCTGACGTTGTGCTTCTGAGTGCAGAACACGTTTTGTCGACCTTGGAGAAAATTCTTTCTGCCTTGCATGTTGAAACTGGAAGCGTCGCAAGGATTGTGAGCAATACAAAGATGTTCGGGAAAATTTGCTCCTGACAGCCGTTGAGAGCCGAAATAGCCGTTTTTGAATTCTCCGTTGCTACGTTCGACCTGTGGCTCTTCCAGATTTGGAATTCCATTTTCAAATCAGTACATGTTCCACTTAAAAGGTCCTTGTACTTCTCGTATCCTTCCTTCAGATCGTCCCAATTCTTGCAATGGACAATTGTTGGAATTAGTGAGGAAAGTTTAGCCGCATGAGCAAAATGGGAGCTGTATCTTAACGAGAAGTCAAGGAGAATGGCATCCATGGCTGGGATGAATGCCGCCATCCTATAGTGGCTTTCTGGATCCAGATTCGGTACTCCCGTTCGGTACACAGAGCGCGAGGCTATGCGTGGTTGGACGACTTTCATGGCAACATCGATGTTTTATGCCATGTTCCCGACTTCCGTATAGAGACAGTGGAACTCAGTTTCTGCATGGGCTCGCATTTCCTCTAATGTTGTCTTGACGCTGCGTATGAGTTTTAAAGCTCTCACAAGATCGCCGTCCTTTTGTTGAAGTGATTCTGCCAATGGTTTCAGTAGAGATAAAAACAAATTCAAGCAGACCAGTCCGATCAACGTGTCTGGTTTTTCAATGCAAGAACGTACTAGATGTGCTTTACTACTGGTCTCTCGATCAAGCCAGCCTTCCATCTCATTCAGAGCGGAAATAATAGACGACAAGGAATCCCAGAACCGACTTATTGCCTCATGCCTCGCTACAAATCTTGTGGTACAAAGACCAATCAGGGTATTTACTCTGCAGTTGTCTGACATTAGATGTTTCTTCAGAAGCCTTGTTTGTTTGGCACTCGAGCTAAAATGAGAGATAGTACCTCGTACGACATCTTGTGCATTCCGTAGAATTGGGACAGAAACTATCTTTGAGCATGAAATATTAGTGGCATGGCTTACACAATGAAAATAATCCACAAGTTGGTAACTCCGCTTTATTTCGCCAGCAGCCCCATTTACCCAGCTTGACATGCTAGCGGCTTTGTCATAGCCTTGGCCGACGCACTTTGTCATGTCTAAGCCAGATTTGGTGATTTCACTCAAAAGTAGCCTGCCGAGGCTTTTGCCGTCTAGCCTTTCTTCAAAGTTTTGGGTGGTGTTGGCCCCTTCATCTTCAGAGAGCCCCGATAAGGTTTGAAAAGCGTCGAATATGGCAACAGGATCTTCTCGGATTACGTAACCCTTTTCTGATTTGTAAACATAACGACACGCTACTACCATGAGTTCTCTTGTCTGTCTATCTGTGGATTCGACAGCAATGAGACACCAAACTCTTGCTTTATTTACTTTTCTGACTGTTTCAGACTTTATAAGTTTTCCAATCGTTCCGATTAGTTCATTTCGGATCTGGTTACTAGTGTATTTTGCATTTCCAGGTACAGTTTCTACAAGCCTTTGAAGCAGCGAATCGCCCCTCTCAACACGATACCGAAGTAGGTGACTGAAATTACCATCATTTTCTGCTGCGACTACATTAGGGCCCTGATTATCGAGTTTACCATCGTCCCGATGGCCAGGGAGGGGTATATTCTGTGCCCCACAAAGTTTGATTGTTTCCACAATGCTTGTATATAGTTCACGGTTTTGGTGTATTTGTTTTATTGTTTCAGAGTCCAAGGTATTCCTGATTTCTTGACGGTCTTGCTTCAAACGGTCTTGGTCTTGCTCGAAGCTAAAAGTACTGCAGCTCTACACTGGTGATTCATATGATACTGTGAATTGGCATATTTTGTAAGTGCACCATCTTTTCCAATCAGATTTGAGTAGTCTGTCAGGGGTTCTAAGACGAGACAACCCATTTTTTGCCCACCACCCCCAGACAGAGCTGACCACCCTCCGCCACTGTTGGAGATTCTCATTATGACACAAACACTACACCAAAGTCCCTCATGTTCTTGGTGACGGCTCACCGCAAGCCAGGGAAGTCGGGAGAGGAGCTCAATGTTAATTCTACGAGTAACTTCAACCCCCTTTCGTCTTTGTATCGAAGTCGGAACTTCTGCTTGGTTCTTTGGCTTCCATCTTTCGTTAAGAAAAAACGCAATATCTCCAGATGTTAGTTGGTTTGTTTGTTTTAGTATCACTGTGAAATCGAAGTCAGAGGAAGGTGTAATTCCAGTGTCAAGCGAGGAGGATGCACTGCTGTTTGGGTGAATCATCTCCATCTGCCGCATCTCGGCTCTTGTGTCATCTCTCTATGCTTCTGTTTGTTGATCAGAAAGTTCCACTTCAATGTTTGTGTCAGAATCATGGGAAAAGGTCACTAATGGCAGCTTGTTTTCCTTGGTGGGGTTGGTAAACAGTGTCTCTGTAGTCGAATCTTTGTAAGAACTAGATTCAACGGGTAACGGCAAACTTAATGTTACAGTCAGAGTATTTGAATTTGAATGAGCATCCTGAACTGATGAAAACGACAGACTTGAGGAATCTGAAAGAACTTTTATTGTTTTTTTCTTGTTAAAGAAAACCCTTTGAAAAAAATACTAGTGAAGGTAGTTGACCAAAAATAAATTATATTTTTCTCAACACTCGCCAACAGTAAATTGACAGTGTCTAGGCAAAATTAATTTTCTCAAAAAAAAGTCAGCTTTGTTTCTAAGTGAATTTTTAAGGTTTCTTAATTCTGTTTGATCAGTATATTGACATCCAGGGCTCAAACAAGTCCTGAATGATCAATTCTGAGCATTCCTCTCATTACAACTAGTCAAGTAATTTTTTCTTTGTAAAATTCCTTGTTAAGCAGTGAAAAATAAGAAAAATATTCTCAAAATACACCCTAAGTAGAGATACAGCGTTTTCTTGTGATGATATTGTTCGCTTCATAAATGGATGGTCTTGGATATTCTGCCTTATCTCAATTTAGGGCATTTTGCCGATATACAGCCAAAACGCTGTTTAAACACGTGCTTTCATAATTTATAACTTAACCCAGTAGCGAACAGCGGTCCCATCTGGGAAATATGCAAACAAGAAATTTTTTGAAAGCTATCTGCTTCTAGTGGAATTTCAGGGAAGGCAAGTGGCCGAAACCTCTTGTTTTAGCGTTTTGTTGTTCTATTATCATCACTCTTCGAATCAATGAAACAATTGCGCCAAAATATCTACAAAAAGAAGCATGCAGTACATGTTAATCAAAAATGTTCCCAACCGAAAAATTTCGGCATTTCGCAGACCTAAAATTTTCCAGATACTTTGTAGCAGGCGATCACTTCTGTTTTGCAGATGGGTCCCAAGAAATTTGCTTCTATTAAAGAAACTGTAGCCATGGTATACGAAATAATTTACGATGAGATAGACAATGACATGTTCATTATCTATTTATTCCCCCATAATTTCGGGGTAATAATAAACAAAATATGGGGGTTATATCGGGGTAGTCAATGGCGAAAGGACAATAAAAGGGAGACAAGGACAATAAGAAAATTCAATAGTCTTCCAAGTTGTCTTGCAGGGACGTTAGAGCTTGAGATAATTTATACTTGTGAATGAGCCAGGCTACGTGGACCTTATCAGTCTGAGTAGTTTCTAACTTCCCCATTATGTTCGGATAACATAGACGACATTCCACTATGACTTCGAATTAGGAAGATCCCACATCCCACTCGGCAAACTCAAATGTCCAAAATATATCTCAAAACCCCCTTTATAATGCGTCTTCCCTCCCGCGACCAATCATTATCATACCCTATCAATGACACCCAGAAACCGTACCCTAAATCGATGGGCTCTTATGGAAGAGAATAAAGAAATCTGCCAAAAGAAAACACGATCTGAAGATGAAGATATAGCAAGCAAGTTTAATTATATGAATAATTTTTCCTGAAAACGAGGTTTATCTTGTAATTTTATGACGAAATGATTCGTAAACTGATCCTGCGAGCAGTTTCATGTCTGAATCTCAAGTAGATCAAGAACAAAATCTTGGGTAAGGGGGCCACTGGACCAAGGGTGCCAATATTATTCGAGTTGGGCACCAAATTAAAAATTTTATTTTAAAAACATCAAAAAAAGAAAAACGTACAGAATAAGGGCGCCAGAAATATATTGGGGGAAGTGTCACCCCTCAACCCCATAGATCTGGTCCTGGCCTAAATTGCTTTTAACTCTTTCATTCATCTAATTTCAACCAAATTCAAATTAGCTACGTAGTTAAAACAAATAGATAGACAAATTTATTACACGAAAGCCCTATTGGGCCATTCGATATTTAATTAGTCACACAACTAAAATTAAGATTTTCTTTTATTGGAGAGTGGAACGGGGCAGTTAAAAAAAATACTCTTTAACATAAATTAATTTTGTAAGTTGCCTTGTCATGTCTCCATCATTGAAGCCAAGATACACACCATATCCTAAATCGACGGGCTCACAAGAAAACGAATAAAACGAACCT
The DNA here is from genome assembly GCF_032884065.1 of Artemia franciscana. Taxonomy (NCBI): domain Eukaryota; kingdom Metazoa; phylum Arthropoda; class Branchiopoda; order Anostraca; family Artemiidae; genus Artemia; species Artemia franciscana. The sequence goes on along the minus strand of NC_088869.1, from coordinate 23,157,867 downwards.
GCCAAAAAAAGCAAAAAAAAACACATTTGGAAGATGAAGATCCAGCAAGCAAAATTAATTATATGATTAATTTTTCATGAAAACGAGGTTTGTCTTATAATTTTGTGACGAAATGATTCGTAAACTGATTGTGCGAGCAGTTTCATGTCTGAATCTCAAGCAAATCAAGAGCAAAATCTTGGGTAAGGGGGTCACTGGACCAAGGGCGCCAATATGACTCGAGTTGGGCACCAAATTAAAAAGTTTATTTTAAAAAGATCAAAAAAAAGAAGAAAAAAAAACGAACAGAATAAGAGAGCCAGAAATATCTTGGGGGAAGGGTCGCCCCTCGACCCCATGGATCTGTTCCTGGCCTAAATTGCTTTTAACTCTTTCATTCATCTAATTTTAGCCCAATTAGCTGTATAGTTAAAACAACTAGATAGACAGATTTATCACACGAAAGCCATGTTGGGCCATTCACTGTTTAATTAGTATTTAAATTAAGAATTTTTTGAGTGGACAGGGGCCGTTCAAAAAAATTACGCTTTAACATAAATTAATATTGTAAGTTGCCTTGTCATATCCCCAACATTGAAGCCAAGACACACACCATACCCTAAATCGACGGGCGTACCACAAGAAAACGAATATAACAGATCTGCCAAAAAAAAAAACACATTCTAAGGGTGTAGATCTAGCAAGCATAATTGATTATATGAATGATTTTTCATGAAAAGGAGGTTTATCTTATAATTTTATGATGAAATGATTCGTAAACTGATCGTGTGAGCAGTTTCTTGTCTGAATCTCAATCTCTAACAGATCAAGAGCAGAATCTTGGGTAAGGGGGCTGCTGGACCAAGGGTGCCAATTTGACTCGAGGTGGGCATTAAATTAAAAAGTTTAGTTTAAAAAAGATTAGAAAAAAGAACGGAATAAGTGTGCCAGAAGTGTCTTGGGAGGAGGGTCGCCCCCTCCGACCTAATGAATCTGTTTCTGGCCTAAATTGCTTTTAATTATTTCATTCATCTAATTTCAACCAAATTAGCTATACAGTTGAAATAAATAGATGGATAAATTTATTCACACGAAAGCCCAATTGGGCCATTCGCTATTTAATTTGTCACAAAACTACAAAACTAGGATTTTTTGAGGATTTAGGGGGTTTATTATTGGGAAAAACTTACCCTTCGATTTCCGGGTATTTTCGGATGTTTTACCAAAATATCCGGAAATATCCTTCGATCCCCTTGCCCATTCAGTCATCAGTCTTCGTCTCTTATCCATTCTATGCTCGTGTCCAGATTTTTTTTTTTTTTTATTCATTATTTATATCACAGGTAATGGCTAACAATCATATACCATTGTGAGAACATACAACTTACAGACTTACTGTCTAACAACGTTTATGAAACGTCTTAGAACAAACGTGTTTTATTTTCCAAAGGGTTTCGTTTTCGTTCATGTTCGTAGAAAAATCTTTGAAGCAATCAAAGATTTCTTTGCAAATTTGGCAGATATATTCTGAACTGGCTAAAGATAAATAATTTTTGTTTGTTTTAAGTTTCAACTTAGCTCTTTACATTCAAATGAAAGCTATGCTTTTTGTGGTTAATTGGGTAAATTACCTACGAATATCTGATCAAATTGACAAGTACACTTAAAAAGATTTAAAAAATGAACGGAATGTGCATGAAGGTGCCATAAAAATCTTGGGGGGCCCAGGGCCCCCCAAGATTTTTGTTATCCTTACTCTATACTTAACTACCTTAGTTTCGCCCTAAGATGACTATCATCAAAAAGTGAAATAAATCATTTTGGCACAACTCTGAAAAGTGCCTCTGATTTATTTGTCTTTTTCTTTTCTTTTTTTTTCACATTTGGTAAATGACGACTTATACTTACTTACGACAAGACTGCCTGTCCATTGATTCTATATATATATATATATATATATATATATATATATATATATATATATATATATATATATATATATATATATATATATATATATATATATATATATATATATATATATATATATATATATATATATATATATATATATATATATATATATATATATATATATATATATATATATATATATATATATATATATATATCAAAATGTTATTTCTGCTTTTTATATTGCAGGGTTATAAAGGGGACGGGTACGCATGCAATCCTCTTGTTAACTGTGATGATGATCCAAGCATTTGCGACCGGAATGCAAGATGTCAACTTCGACAAGCTAGTCCTGCTCAATGCATTTGCAGGGAAGGATTTATTGGAGATGGTTTTAACTGTACAGGTAGGGATTGATGATTTGTATCTGTAGTTTTCTCTTTTTCTTAGTTTTTTCTCTTTCAAAGGAGTTGTCCAAGTTTTTTTTTAATCTTTTTTTTTGTTAAAGAACAAAAAAAAAAGATTTAAAAAAAACTGAAATAAAATGCAAATAAAAGACGTCCAAACGTTGATCCTGAAAAATTAAGCTTCTAATTGGGTTGCTTAGGAAAGCACAACCTAAAATGGAATAGCTAATAAAGTAAGTCATGTAAGAGTGAAAGAAAAGAGAAAATAGTTTTATATTCACAGTTGTCTTGATAGATCCAACTAAGTCATATCTTCCAGGCTCCAGTGAAACGCAAAATATCTTTTTTTATTATTCAATTAAATATATAAACTATCATGTCACTTGTTTATTTATAATCTTAGTTGGATACAATTTGCGCTTAGAATAGCTAAAAATTGATATTCTGGGGGGCTATCGTGAGCTAAGTTTCAATTCAGAATATATTCAGAATTGAGATATTTCAGAAGTAGCTCAAACTTTCGAAAGATATTTCTTTCATATATAAGATGTCTTCTGTTCTTTTTTCGTTTTAATTTCATTCTATACGTTCATTTTAAAAGCTCATTGTTTTTAATTTAATACTTGTTCTTTTTCATGTAACTTTCAAGAATGAATGATGGGAGTGCTACTCTTAAACCCGATTTTTACACTTAAGTTCTTCAGCTTCTAATTAGTTATTGAATATATCAACCTGATTGCAGATTTGAGAAGTTCGATCGATAGCATTTTAGCCCTATTTGGACTAAAATGGTTGATTTGCAGCAGAAAATGGCAGACAACGGCAATTGCTTAAAAAGCCCACTAGAAGTGTAAACTACAGTTCAAACAAGCTCTCTGCCATTATTCTATAATTACTGGTTCGATAAGGTCACTATTAAAAATACAAAAAAAAACAGATTAATCTAAGTTCTTTGACTATTTTTATGAGGAAAACATTGAATTTCGCATTTTTTTCGGTATAGGCTTGAAACTTCTGATTTAGGGTTTATGTATTGAAATTGAAAATGCAAATTATATTAAGATCATGCTCCTTGGGGGGTGTATTATTGCCTTTTCTCTAAAATGGCGCAAATTTTCTTAGACTAATAAGTTATGATCAGTAACTTCCTGAATCTTAGATACGTAAAATCAGAATAAAAACTGAATTTTTTGCGTATATGTCTTTTTCAAACTTCCGTTCTTTTTAAATTATTACATAAAAAAAACTAGGTTTTTTTAACTGAAAGTAAGGAGCGACATTAAAACTTAAAACGAACAGAAATTACTCCGTATATGAAATGGATTGTTCCCTCCGCAATCCCTCGCTCTTTACGCTAAAGCTTTTAATTGTTTTAAAAAGCAGAATTGTGGCAAAGAGTCAAACTTTAGCGTAAAGAGCGAGGGATTGCGGAGGGAACAATCCATTTCATATACGGAGTAATTTCTGTTCGTTTTAAGTTTTAATGTTGCTCCTTACTTTCAGTTAAAAAAACCTAGTTTTTTTTATGTAATTTCTGAACGTTTTTGAATTAATGCATGTTTGATTTTGACTCTCCACACGTAAACTATTCAAACGAAATTTGCATATTAATTCCTTTTTTGGCTAAATGGCTTTCTCTTAGTTTTGATCATACGATTTTGAGAAATATGGGATGGGGAAGGAGGCCTAGTTGCCATGCAATTTTTCGGTTACATAAAAAGGCAACTATTAATTTTAATTTTAACGAATTTTTTTATTAGCAAAAAATATAGGTAACTTTAGAATTAACTTACGTAACAAACTTTTATATTCTTTAATTATTATTATGTATATGAGGGGGTTTGTACCCTCGTTAATACCTCGTTCTTTACACTAAATCGTAATTTTTGTCCCAATTCTTTAAGAATGACCCCTGAATCAGAAAGGCCGCAGAATAAATAGTTGAAATTACTAAAAATACTTTAGCATAAAGAGCGAGGTATTTATCTCCTCCTAAATACGTCGCTCTTTATGCTAAAGTATTTTTAGAACCCCTCATATGCGTAATAATCTCTGTTCGTTTTAAGCTTCAATGCTACTTCTTCTTTTCATTTGAAAAAACGTTTTCATGTTTATTTTTCATTGTTTTCTTATAGTAATGCTAGAGAATCCTGCGCCCTTTTCATTGAATTTTTCTTCCCCCATAACAGATTCCTCCAAGGAAAGATCCTCCAACATAGCCCCCTCTCCTCAGCCCCACCCCCAAACAAAATAAAATCCCCCTGAAAACGTCTGTACACTTCCCAATAACCATTACTATATGTAAACACTGGTCAAAGTTTGTAACTTGCAGCCCCTCCCCCAGGGATTTTGGGGGAGTAAGTCATCCCCAAAGACATAGTTATTATGGTTTTCGACTATGCTGAACAAAATGGCTATCTCAAAATTTTGATCGGTTGACTTTGGGAAAAAAATGAGCGTGGGAGGGGCCTAGATGCCCTCCAATTTTTTTGGTCACTTAAAAAGGGCACTAGAACTTTTCATTTCCGTTAGAATGAGCCCTCTTGCGACATTCTAGGACCACTTGGTCGATACGATGACCCCTGGGAAAAAAACAAAACAAACAAATAAACACGCACCCGTGATTTGTCTTCTGGCAAAAAACACAAAATTCCACATTTTTATAGATAGGAGCTTGAAACTTCTACAGTAGGGTTCTCTGATACGCTGAATCTGATGGTGTCATTTTCACGAAGATCCTACGACTTTTAGGGGGTGTTTCCTCCTATTTTCCTAAATAAGGCAAATTTTCTCAGGCTCTTAACTTTTGATGGGTAAGACTAAACTTGATGAAACTTATATATTTAAAATCAGCATTAAAATGCAATTCTTTTGATGTAGCTATTGATATCAAAATTCAATTCTTTAGAGTTTTGGTTACTATTGAGCCGGGTCGCTCCTTACTACAGTTCGTTACCACTAACTGTTTGATGCTACAAATGACATGGACTCTTTGCTTACTGTTAATTACCATGAATGATTTGATTCTCGTGCAATCCATTTCTTTTTTATTAATCTGGCACGTGAAACATTAATACGTTGCTATGTATATAAATGAAAACGTTCACATATAAAAAAATGAAGTAATTTAGAGTTAATTAAATATTTAATCTGAATTATAACTTTAAAATAAAAATTAGAGTTATAATTTTTTGAATATTTAAAAAGCAAATAATAAATCCTAAATAGGCAAATGTTGTACTTGTCTGGCATATAAGCCACCTTTGCTTACACTTGTACGATAAGATAAAGTAACAATGAAAACATAGTTTGCATGTCGTTATTTTGTTTTTTAGGAGGGGCTGGAATTTCTATACACCAATTATTGTTATCTTTTGCAAATAGTAGTTTCCAACATACCGTCATTACTTTTTCTTTTCTTTTTTCTTCCTTTTCAGCTCTGAAAAAAATCGACGGCAACTTCTTACTCATTGCCCAAGGCATGTCTATTCTTCGTGTACCATTCAAACCAACTCATTCTGATCCTGGCCGACCAATACAAGTCCAGCCATTCCAAACAGCAATTGGTATGTGGGATTAATTTTATTTTGTTTTCCTAAGTAGAGTTGCATTTAGGCCAGTCCCGAAAATAAAAGTAGAACAAAACAGAAGTGTATGCACTAAGGTACACTGTACAAAAATGTAGGGTCTGTCCCAAAACTCAGTTATTATTAATAATAATTTGCCATTTGATTTGTGTTTACTATTTTCATTCCAAGACAACAGGTAACACAAAGATTATGACCAATTTGAATTACTAAAATTGCAGAATGTTTACTTCAGTTCAGTTCACTTTATTTATAATCCGAATACATTTAACTAGTATCCCAGTACCCACTCCAAGAAACATGCGAAAAAGCACTTGCGACTGGGCGGGTACATAAAACTCTTCACTACAAACATAACAAAAAAAGGTAGCCAATAACTACCAATCTCTCATCAACTCATCAATAATAATAACCAATCTCATAGCAAAAAAAAAAGAAAAAAAGAAAGAACTATGAGCATTAGCCTAATTTATACTTTTTCAATTTACTTTTTAATAACCCCAGGTGCTCAGCCGCCCGAATGCTCTCCGGAACTGAATTCCACACTTTAGGCCCTGAAAATCTAGTATGGAAGCCACCCCTGGTTCTACTTCTGTGTGGGATGACCAAATCACTATTGTGACGCGTTTCATAATGATGCAACGTTCTATTTTCACTAAAATAATCGCCAAAAACCTCTGGACTTACATTATTCCACCATTGATAGGCAAAAATTCCAGCTTGGTACTCCCGTAGCTGTCCTATATTCGGCACTTGTAACTTTTTGAACCAAGCTGTAGTGTTGTGCTCACCTTCAACATATCCACCAATAGGACGCATCGCTTTATTTTGAAGAACCTGAGCACATTTAAAATTCAAATAAAAATTGCTTGCCCATAACATGAACCCATACAAAATATAAGGGTGAATCAAAACGTGGTATAAAAGCAATAAAATTCTTGGAGGTGAATAATTTTTGAAATGTTGAATTGCTGCAAGGCCGCGGGCAACCTTTGTTGCACCAATATAATTGTGGCGTTTCTACGAAAGATTACAATCAATGTAAAAACCTAAATAGCGGATTTCCTGAACCTGAGCTACATGCTTATTATGAAACAGAATTTTACCATTAATATCATTGGGCTTGCCTACTCTAGTATATAAAATAAAATTAACCTTAGCAACGTTTGCTGATAGCAAACTCAATCTAGTAAAAACATGAAAATTACTCAAAACTCCATTCACTATCAATACAACGCTATCCAAACAACGACTAGAAAACGTAACTGTAATGTCCTCAGCAAATGATGTTAAGCAACAATCCGGAAGATAGAACCTCATGCTATCTGCATAAACTAGATAAAAAAGTGGACCAAGGACCGACCCCTGTGGGATACCACACTAACACTTGATAAGATGAAGAAAACGCATCATCAATCATCACTTTAATAGACCTCCCCCGTAAATAACTTTCAAACCACTTCAGACACACTTTTTTAATACCCAAGCATTTTAATGTCTGCAATAAAATTGTAAAATCTATGGTGTCAATTGTTTTTTTAAATCAAATAATACTGTTAGGGGGATCTCACCTTTTTCAAAACAATTATTTACAAAATCAACAAGATGAATGGAAGCATGACTAGTTAAATTACCTTTTATAAGCCCGAATTGGGTGTCACTGAGTAGGCCATGTTTTGTGAGGTGGTCATATAGATGACGATGAATCACTTTTTCGAGAATTTTTAAAAATATAGGCAGCTTCCAAATTGGTCTCCAATTACCGGCATCTGACCTGGCACCCCCTTTATAAAGTGGAATAAATTTAGCTTACTTCAGCGCTTCTGGAAAGGTCCCTGTTTCCAAAGACAGGTTGATAATATGTAGGATACATGATAGTATATACGTCATCACGGCTTTAAAAGTTTTAAGATTCACGCCATCTACCCCAGCAGACTTCAATTTTATGTTTTTTTCTATCTTAATCACTTCATCATTTGTACACTTTTCAAGGTGGAACTCAACACTTTTGCCACGAGAGTCCTTGAATTCCTCACTGAGTACTTTTTCCCTGTTACATCTTGCACTTCCTTGAACAGGCAATCCTTTTTTGAGATTAAAACTGACCAAAATGATTCGCAACTATTTTTATCACTCACAGAAATTCCGTTTATATCAATGCAGGGCGACTGGCTATTTTTCTTATTTCCCATGAACTCATTGATAACTTGCCATGTAGCTCTTGTATCTCCCTTATCATCAGAAAACTTTTCCTCAAAGTACTTCTTCTTTGCTTGCCTTCTCATACTATTGACCTTATTTCTCACTCCCTTGAATTCTATAAAACCTGCGTCATCCTGACTATGAAGATATTGCTCATATAACAAGTTTATTTTGTTTATCAAGTCTATTATTTCCTCCGTAATCCATGGCTTTCGGGGATCGTCCTTCTTTTGCTTTACAAGTCGCAAAGGTCATGTTTTCTCATAAATCGGTTGTTAAATTGACATGAATTGGTCATAAGCTATAGAAGAATGACCAGAATTATCATGGACAGACTCCCACTTAATGCAACTCAACTCCATGGCAAAGTTTTTCAAATTCTGATTTTTTAGTCCACGTGTCAGTATTTTCTTTGACGGATATGTCCATTTCTGAGACACATCACATGAGCAATTACCGGAAGATGGTCCGAGACTGGATATACGATAACATCAGAACATCTTTGACTCAAATAACTATGTCCCACGAGAATGTTATCAATTAGGGTCGCAGAATGACTAGAAATTCGGTTAGGTACACAAGTTAAAGGTTAAGATCATTCAAAACCATATTATCAAAAAACTCAAATTATCACCTGAAAGTTCTAAAGGATTAAAGTTAAAATACCCCGTACAAAAAAAAACATTCTTGTAGACGAAACCAACCTGATCAACTCATCAAAACCTGTGACAAACACATCCAAGCAAGCACTGGGCGCTTATAGACCAAACATGGACTACAGCGATATCCCTTTTATATATTTCAAGGGGTTAAATTTGTTGTTACCTCCTATTTTAAGTTGAAGGAACTAACAAATAATTTGTGACCATTAATGACAATTGAGTTTTGCAAAACACCAGTAGCGAAGATTAATACACCAATAACGGGCACTTACGTAATAATACATAAATACTATCATTTTTTACTCCTTATATGGGAAGGAAGATCGTAAAAAGCTGGAGAAAGGCTGTTTTGGTTACAAATTCTGAGCTCTGTTGTGCTTTTTAATTCAGAAGAGAAATAGAAGAGCAACCAGTCAGTCGTCGTAAATGGCACTGGTTCCACATTTCAAGGTGGCAGTTTTAATTTAAATGATCAAAGGATCTTAGAAACATACTCTGTGAGCACCATGACACAGGGTCACCAGGGGCAAGTAGATGGAGTTACGCGAATATCCAACTTCAACAAAGCAAAACCTTCATGAACACACATTAATAAAAAGGCTGGCATGGCTGTTGTACCTTGTAAAATCAGAATAATACAAGTTTGACAAGTCTGCGTACTAGAAACGCCTAAGTGTGGCCCAAGCTTCGTCTATGGTCTACCTATTTCGAATCATGATCATTCAGTGATCATTTTGGGAAATTATTAGTTTTGAAATTATTAAAAATCAATTGCGTTGAGAAATTACCGACATTGACAAATTATGCTACAATGTAAAATTTAAGGACATTTAGTTTTGCAGAAAGTATCAGACTAATCCTGCAGAAGTTTGCAGGAAGTATCCAGCCCTGCTATTAATTCTAATACCACTACTACTCCCGCCACAACTAGTCCTACCGTAGCTACTCCCACGACGAATCTTATTAACCCGATTATATTTAAAAGGAAAGAAGCTTTTCTAACAAAAAATAACAGATAAAATAATTTTGAATAAAAACAGTTTTAAAGCATTTTTTAGAGAATTTTAAATAGTGATTTTAAACACTAGTCTTAAGATTGATGAAACTAACTGAGCAATAAATAAACTTTTCATATCGTTAAAAGGTTTTAGGAGAACACTCGAGCATATACTATTCATGTAGGCCCGCATGTTATCCCGGCGTCAGTAGGATTAAGGTGAATTATTTACATTCTGTAACCTTATTTTATTTATAAAGATGGGAGGGGTAAACTTGTTCCCCTTGAATATTCAGTCCCCTCGACTAATTTGTTCTAAAGAACCAATATCGAATTTAAGACGGTATAATTGCCTTGAGATTACCAAACTTGTGTCCTCGCATTTTAATAGCTATTCTATGCTTATGCAGAATACAGCTTCCATAAATAGTTTGGTCCTAAAAAAAACTAGGTTATTAGTTAAATGCTGATTCTGTCATCCCCAAATTTACTAATCTCCAGCTAATCTAGTAGAGGGAAACACTTGTTTATAGGAAATGTTACTTTCCCAGAAATTTGGTATATCATATAACCTTGGCCCTTCCTAGTCACCCTGTATAAAAAAAAATTGATGGAAAACTTATAAAACTTGATCATCGTCATGAAATCACAAAGGGACTGAGTGAACTAAAACGAAGGATATCTTATGCTGTTCTGCGATAAAATGTGCAGATTTGTCAATCTTTTCATAGTCCACGCTAGAAAAGATTTGAAAGCCTCCTTATTCATCATAAGTCCTCCCTGGATTAACAAACCACCCTTCTTATCAAAACCAATAAATTAGAAATTACCCATTTTAATCTCATATAGCCATAGAACACGAATGTCGAAGACTCCTAACAATTCTACTTCAAAACGTTTAAATTTGTTAGTCAGAACTACAGTTTGGTAATTGCCCCTCAACGTTGCTATGCTCCATGTCACCAGATTATCTTTATCTAGAATATTTACAACATCAGAGCCTTGAGAAAAACAAATAATTCCACCAGCGCAAATCAAAGACAAATAAATTCTTATCAATTCTATGCAAAGCACATATTCTGACTCAGCAATTCCATTTGAATTGGTACATGTGCAAGCCTGTGGTCCATCTCGGCTTCGGTTACTGCGTGGTTTTAAGCGCTTGACAATGTTCTTCTTTCTATAAGAGTCGGAATCCTGTACAAGTATTCCCTAGCACGATAATAATATCTGCAAATATTGTAATACGATGGGGAGGCAGCCCGGAATACAATAATACAGCAAGAGGAGATTACGTAGCCCAAGAAAACAAAAATTAGAAAACTACCCGACTTGTGAAATTTTCTCCGTTACGGTACTATAAGGCATGGTAAGGAAGATTTACCTTTCAGTCATAGGTATGGAGAAAAGGGCTTATAATGGCGCAGAAAACTAAAAGTATCTCACAATGCAAGCGCATCTGAAACCTCTTACGCTCAGCAAATCCTCGTCAGGTATATTAAGTCGGGGACGAGTTGTCTAATAACAACAAAAAACAGCAGAAACTAATTTCCAACTTTTAAATTAGTAACACCTCCCAAACCTTAAAGATATTCGTTTCATTTTTTTCTTCTTCATAAGGTTTGTTTGAGCAAAAATCGTTTGCAAAGTTAACAAACATTGCCCTTGCTAGAAAAGCCATTATTTCCTCAGAAATCATTTTAAGTTACTAACAAAATAAGACATCATAATACGATTAAATGGATGCAGGCTATGGCTTTATCAAAACGCTCATTAGTAAAAGCTGGGCTTTCTTATGGCAGACCTTTTGCACTTATAAGGTGGTGTGCTCAGGAGGCCAGCATATCAGTTAAGTTTAATACATAGTATTAATTAACCGTATTAGATGTGGCCTACGGTCGTGTCAAAAACAGTATTTTCTGCTCGCTTTTTCCTTATTAGTTTTTTGTTTTTTAACAAGTTAAGTCAGATCTATAGCTCTAATCATTAATGAAAACCACTGAAACAAAATATTCGAAGAAGAATAATTCAAAGTATTCTGTATCCACAGGTTTCCGGTTCTGGCTAGCTTTTTATCCACCGGCGGATTCCCTCTCTCCCCCCCGCATTTTTCTGGTGCCATCATTTCTTGTTTTTTCTGTTTTTAACTTTTTTTAAACAAAATTTGTCAATTAGGTCAAAATTGGCGCCCTTCTCACATTGGGCCTCCTCCCAAGATTTTGGTTATTGGAGCCCTTGCCAGATTGTCCCTCTCCCCAAGATTTTGCTCTAGATCCACCCTTGTTCTTATCCTTCTGTATATCCCCATATGTCCAAGACCTGACAATCGATATAGTGCAAGGGTGTCACCATATCTGGTTAAAGTCATTTGTATACCTAAAACTATCAATGCTCATATTTGAATTTTTCCAGGAGTCGCTATTGATTGCAGTGAAGGTAAAGTTTATTGGGGAGATGTTGCTGGCCACACAATTAAGAGATCCAACTACGATGGCTCAAACAGGGAACATTTTCTACAGAACAGTAAGCATTGTTAAAACATATAATATCAATAGGTTTTAATTGTTTTGTGTTTGCTATTTATTTTTCGTTCACATGATAGCCATTGACAAAGAAGGATATGAATGTATTTTAGATTACACCAATCTATGAAATTTATCGTAAGACGAAAGTTTTCCCATACCTAGGGCTAAGGCCTAGAAATAGGTCTGAGAACGTTCCGATCATTTTGGAAAAGTTACGGCACAGCCTTTGAAGTTTAATTCCGATATAAATTAAGAATCATTTATTTTAGCATTCTTTCAAATCTTCTTTGCTCGTACGAATGAGAAAACATAAAATATTCCCTATAAACACGTCCCCAGGCACCTGCAGCAGACCTTGCTCTACCTTAAATATCATAATTGTGGCTACAATGCCGTAAAAAGAATTCATCTGTAGTTTTGTTGAATCTACTAAAAAAAAAAAAAAAAAAAAAAAAAAAAAAAACAAACGCTCTCCCAAAAAGAACAAAAAAAAATCAAGGCTTTGCGACTTGCCACAATGCTTGACAAATTTTACCATTCAATACAGAAAATCATGAAATTTTCTAGAAACAACGTGGAATAAACGGTTTACGTATACAACTATTTAATTTGACAAACCAGAACTAAAACCAAACTCAACAAATATATTATTTCTTTTTTATGTTTCTTCAACAATGGATTTCTTAAAGAAGTGAAAACAAAACGAAAAAACATGTTACTCTGGGTCTCCAAGTTGACCCTCAGCATATACTGAACAAAAGATGATTATTTCAGTATAAAAGCTTAATGAATTAAGGTGCTATTCTGTTGTTCGTTTTACTTATGCAGGCAAAGTAAGCTGATCACGCAAAAAAGGGAAAAATGGGTTATATTTCAAAGCAAACAATTTAATAATTACGTTCATCAATATCAGATATGTATGGCCTAGGAAAGTTAGTTAGTTGGCTTGGTCTGTGTTTCGGCCCAACACTTTCCGCTACCTGTTCATCCCTAGTGAATCAAGCCGTGAAAAACCTACGCGTCGCTTACGGAAAAATATCCCCAAACAAAAGCCGTTACAACCGTAACGGTTTGTGCATGATTTATAACGCTTATTGCGCCCCTGTGCTTTTGTTTTTATCAGGCATGGCTCATCTGTTTCGTAAGAAAGATCGACATACTCTACGTACGGCTTATTTCAGATATTGCAAATTCCTCCTCCGGCTTCCTAGATGGCACCGAAACAAAAAAATAATTGCTCGATTTGGTTTAGTAGATGTGCCTTCTCGGATTCGGTCTTCCAGTGATGATTTATGTAAAAAGACTGTCAACTTTATTCACGTTTATGACCCTCTGCAGCCTTTTTTCCATATAGATACTGGTTGATTAGTCCATATTGTCTTTTGTTAGTTTGAATTTTGTTTTTCTTCGCTGTTTATCGTATTTGTTTTTGTTTATTTATTTATATTTATTTATAGTACTCCATACTTTGTGTTTTTTATACTTTACGGGTAATAAAGTTCATTCATTCATTCATAGTCTTCCAACATTGGAAAATACCCAAAAGTTAAATTCGTTGACGACTCGGTTCCGATTCCAAATTGTCAAAAATCTTCCCTCCATGGGGGAGAGGACGAAAGTATTAATTATCAAGTGGATGAATTACAGAGAAAATACAAGAAATTGGGAGAAGAGCGTATTGAGGACTTTCGCCATATCTATCTGAGCCTCATTTGAAAAAGTAACTACTTTTCGTTTAACTGAGAAGTTTCAAGCAGTTTTATGAAACCAGTAATGGTATGGAACTACCAATACCGATAACAATAAATACAGAAAGAAACTACTTTTTATTCTACATAATTCTACATAAGTAAAATTCACATTTTCAGAGGCAACGCGTTGCCTATAGAAAAGGCCAAACGGCTCCAATGTTGTTGTTTTTTCCAGATGCACTTCATATGAAAGGGGTAATCATTTAAACTTCAAAGAGGGCTCATACGATTGAAAAACAAGAATTCTACTTCCCTTTTTAAGATTCAAAGCTGGTCGGAGGGCAACTAGCCCCCCACGCCCTTTTTTCCTCAAATACATCTGACAAAATTTTTGAGGTAGCCATTTCGTTCAAAATAGTTCAAAGATCATACATCAAAAACTCCGGGGTCGACACAGCCCCAGGGCCTAGGGACCAGGTTTGTAAGTTATTTCTTGGGGGCAAATATAGTTCTTACAGAAAGGATGCTCGTATCAACTTCGGAGAGGCCTAATTTAATTGTAAAATTAAAGTTCTAGTTCACCTTTTCAGAGTCAAAAGTGGTTGGAAGGCCCCTGGCCCCACACCCTCACCCCCACCCTTTTTCCACAAAAACATCCAACATATTTTGAGGTAGACGTTTTGTTCAAAATAGTTCAAACATCATATAACCAAAAACTCCGGGGTCCACAAAACCCCCCAGTGCCGAGGGAACGGGGATTGTAAGTTATTCCCTGGGAGCAAATATGGTTATTATAGAAGGGATGATCGTATAAACTTCAGAGATGGCTCATTTGATTGAATATTAAAAGTTCTAGCTCACTTTTCAGAGTCAAGAGGGATCAGAGGGCCACTAGCCCCCCCCCCTTTTCGCCAAATACACCTGGTAAAAAATTTCAGTTAGCCATTTTGATAAGAATAGTTCAAAGATCATGTAACACAAAATCCGGTGTCGACACAACCCCCCAGCACCCGTGGGCAGGGGTTGTATGTTATGCCATGGGGGGCAAATATGGTTCTCATAAAAGAAATGCTTGTATAGACTCCAGAGAGGCCTCATATGATTGGAAATTGAAGGTTCTAGTTCATTTTTTTAGATCTAAAGGAGATCGGACGGCAACTAATCCCCCATGCCCTTTTTTCCCAAATTCATCAGATGAAAATTTTGAGATAGCTATTTTGTTAAAAATAGTTCAAATGTTGGATGACAAAAGCTCCGGTGTCGACACTACCCCTCAGAGCCCGAGGACAGGTGTTGTAAATTACGCCCTGGGGGCATATAAGGTTCTTATGGAAGAGATGCTCGCATGAATTTCAGAGAGGGATCATTTGATTGAAAATTGAAAGTTCTAGTTAACTTTTTAAGAGTCAAAAGTGATCAGAGGGCAGCTATCCCCCCTCCCCCCATGCTCTTTTTCCCCAAATACATCAGATAAAACTTTGAGATAGACATTTTGTTAAAAATAGTTCAAAGGTCAGATAACAAAAACTCTGATGTCGTCACAGCCCCCCAAGGGCCTGGGGGTAGGCGTTGTAAGTTATGCCCTGAAGGTATTTATGGTTCTTATGGAAGGGATGCTCTCATAAACTTCAGAGAGGGCTAGTTCACTTTTTCAGAGTCATAAGAGATCGGAGGGAAAAATTTTGAGATAGCAGTTACGTCCAAAATAGTCAAAAATGAAGTAGTTAAAATAATTATGCCTTGGGGGTTGACAAAAACTCCCCCTGCTCACAGGACAAGGGCTGTAAGTTATGCAAGCTGTTCATTGTTCATATATAAGGTTTTTACCAAAGGGGTAATCGTCTAGACTTCAAAAAAGGCTCATTCGATTTAAATCAAAAGTTCTAGCTCCGTTTTTAAAAGTCAATAAAAATTTGTTTTTTTATTTATAAATGTTTCCGATCAAAATTTTGAGCTAGCCACTTTGTTCAAAATCGTCAAAATGTCAAACAGCTACTGTTGCGAGCTTGAATTCTTCTCTTAGCCCTGGAAAAAAGGACTGTAAGTTATACTAGCTGCCCATCGTTAACATATAAAGCTTCTATGATAGGCGTAGTCACATAAACTTTGGAGGAAGTTCATTCGACCGAAAATCAAAATTTATTATGTCAGTTTTAAGAATCAAAAGTGACCAAAAAGTAACAAGTCCCCCCGTGTGCCTTTTTTACCTACATGCACTTTATCAAAATTTTGAAATAGCCATTTCGTTCAAAATAGTCCAAACTTCAAATTACTATAACTTAGGGGTTGCGGAATCTTCCATGGCCCCAGGGCAAGGATTGTAGCTTATGTAAGGTAACTATTATTAGAATATAAGATTTTTGTGGGAGCGGTGGTTGCATTAACTTTGGAGGGGGCTCATTTGATCGGAAACTGAAACTTTTAGTTTTTTTTTAAGAGTCAAAAGTGATCAATATGCAACTAGCCCACGCCCCAATTTCCCAAAGTGCATCCGATCAAAATGTTGCTTATTGTTACTTTGATACCTTGTTTACTTTGATGCTTTCTCTACTTTGTTACTTTTTTACATTTATATTGTTATTTTGATACTAGTTTTGATACTTTGATGAACGTTTGATGTTGAAAAAAATGTTTGATTTTGAAATAAGGAATTTTTACAAACTTGAAATCTTTTGCAATCAAGAACAAACAAAAATTAATTAAAAAAAAAACTTTCCGAAAAAGAAGTTTTTCAAAGAAAAGTAAAAGCCATTTTCAACTTAAGATCAGCAGGTACAAATACCTGTTAACATTCAAACTCAAAAAGACCAGAAATTACTACTAACGAATAAATGAAACCCAAAACGAGAAGAATTTAAATGAACAATCATAGCAAAAAAAAAACATACCATAAGTAATAATATATATGAATAAATTAATCTTAAAGCGAGTAATCCTTAAACTGAATATGCAAATCAAGCTTAAACCGAAAAAAATATTTTGCTACTGAAGTATAAATGAAACCCAAAACAGAAACTAAATAAACAATAAATGCAAACAAACATACTATAGATACCAATATAAATGAATAAATAAATCTTAAAACGAGTGAAATTTAAAATGAATACGCAAATCAGGCTTGAAACGAACAAAAATCACTAAAAACAAGAGTTTGGGTAACGGCTCCTTCTCTCACTGTAAAAGTCTAAAACCTACTGCGCCATTAGCGCTTTACTTAAAGCGAATTATATTACAAATATTTCCTTTCGTACTTAATATTGAAAATAAACATTAAAATTACAATGAAATTTTGAACTGATGAGCTTTCAGCAATGAACATTATTATACATCAAATATTCAGTTTAATTTAATAGTTCTTTCTAAGATTGTTCAAGACGAATATAGTTTCACTACAAACAAAAGTTTGGATACTGCCCACTTCCTTAACTGTAAAAACCTAAAGCCTACTGGCTCATTGGCACTTCGCTGAAAGCGAATTATATTAGAAATGTTTTCTTTCCCAGTTCTTACAGCATTGAAAATTAAAATGAAAAATACAGTGAAAAAATCTTGAACTGATGGATCTTTCAACAATTATTATCACTACATATCAAAGTTTCAGTTTGACTTTGTTTATACTTTCCAAGACCGTACAAGACACATATAGTTCTCAGCGCCAATGACACAGTAGGTTTTAGACTTTTACAGTGAAAGGAGGCGATACCCAACCTCTTGTTTGTAGTGATTGTGTTGCGAGGGCAACATTTTGGTTTTGTCGCGGTTTTTTTTTCTATGCCGCCGATGTCGGCTTATTCCTGGAAACTGGTAAGGGTCTAACCTGTGCGGTTTTTACGGAAAGTGTGGACCTCATTTTGGAAACCTCCGCAGAACACTTGCCTGGGGCCAAAAAAGATGGTTTTTGCTTGTCCATGAGCCAGAGCCTATGGTGTGCGAAGTGAAGTGGAGTTATGTAGCCTATGTCAGAGAGGAGTATCTGAAGTTTTGCAGCCAAGCTTTCTTTCATCAAACCATTTTCCTGCTTTCGAGTGGAAAGCTCCGTTCTAGCAGGCAAGCAGGCAGGTGCCACTTTCAAATTGAAGATGGCCTAAAATCTATAAGTGTTAAATATATACGGCAGTTATCCGGCCCCATAGCCAATATATCTTCTTTGAGTGATAAAAGAAAAATTTACAGAAGCAAAAAAGCGGCATTTTCCCAAGGGTCCGAAAGTGCTGCCGTGATTTTCGCTGGGTTTATCATTTGTTTTTTCGGACTTGGGATTGAGGTAGAGAAATGTTATCAGATGTAGATCTTAAACTTTAAAAGTTCTGTCATTGCTAAAGAAATTGGAGCTTATCCTTAGCTCCTTTCTAAGTGGTGACGTTAGAAAGTTGGCCCACGGCAAAAAAAATCAACTTTTGAACTAAGACAGATAGAATTGTTTTTCGACGGCTCTTGATGAGCTGATCAAAGTGTATGTCATCCATTTTTTGATACAAAAATTCCTTCATGAGATATACTAGTTTGAAAGTTTCAAGGGGTCGACAACTTCAGTAGGAGGGTACACACTGAAACCAAAAAAAAGCCGATACCAATTGTGAGACATGTAGGGAAGTTGTAAGGAACGGTTAGCTCTTAATCATCTTCGGCAGTGAGGAGTTTGCAAATTTTGCTATTTGGTGTACCTATTATTTGTTTCCAGTATATTTGGTGATAAGACCGAGTCGGTTCCAGTGTAAAGACATGTGGGACACTTGTAAGTAATAATCGTCTGTTAGGCTACAATCATCTTTAGTGAAGAGGGGTTTGTAACTTTTGCTAGTTGGTGTAGCCTACCCATACTCACTGTAACCTAGAATTAAGTGTTTACGCAACGGGTACAAACGATAACGTAAAACAACAAGGCAGTTTCCTAATAATTAATAGAGTGTCATCTATGGTATTTTGATCCTGAAAAGTTACGGATAGCTTTATAATACCAACTAGATTATATAAAATATTGTTCCAAGTCTTGATCCGTCACGATGTCTACGATTGAAAAGGATAAAGTTCAACTGGCTGCAAAGTCAATTTAGTCCCTTCTTTCGATATTCTTTTGTTATTGTTGTTTATCAACGCTGAGGAATAGCCTTTGATCATGTGATTACTGATCGCGTTCTTCTTTGAACATAACGTTTTAAAGGCTTCGATAGGCTGACAACTTCAGCGTTTAACCAATAGCAAAGAAACGAAACCAAAGTGTTGCTCTCGCAACACTTTATTCGACGAAGCCGGACAAAGGTTGCCGCAACACTTCATGTTGCTCAGGCAACGTAGGTCTAGTTATTATTTGTTTTAAGCTTGATTTGCATATTCAATTTAAATTCCACTCGTTTTAAGATTTATTTGTTCATTTATATTAGTATCTATTGTATGTTTGCTTGCATTGATTGTTTATTTCATATCTATCCTTTTTGGGTTTCATTTATACTTCAATAGCAAAATATTTTTTTGTTTGAATTTTAACAGGTATTTGTAAAATGGCCTTTACTTTTCTTTGAAAAACTTCTTTTTCGGAAAGTTTTTTTTAATTAATTCCTAAGAAAACGAGCCACCGTTTTCTTTGTTTTGTCAGAGCTAATCTTATTAGACCAGTGGTGGTGCAATATCGACAGAAGACGGATCACACCACAGCTATTGCTGGTTTCCGCCATTTTTTTGCTACAAGATACCCATGTTAGCCCAGTTAGGACCAAATTTGACGGACGAATGTTCTGAGATGCTTGACCGGTTTAAAAATAAGGAAAAACTATTTCCGTAACCCCCGAATTTAACTGCTCCACAATGGCACACTTGTCCCTAAACACATACACAATCCTTAAAAAACAAATGATTATTAGAAAGATATTATGCAACAACTCTAATAATACATTATATGAAGTACATGTTAGAGGGTTGTAGGTGGGTCTTTTTGCGGAGACTGGGATCCCAGAAATTTCAAAAAGTGCATTTTAGGTCCAAATTTAAAAAAAAGTTCAATAAGAGGCCCTTCAAGTCAATACTGGGGCAGGAATTTATCACCTAAGCTTGTTTGGAGGAATATATTTAGACCGACCCGGCAATATTTGTGTCGAAGGGTTATAGGTAGATTACAGTAACAGTAAATTTTTAACAGAAAGCTGTAGTTTTAAAAACTGAAGCATTGTGATAATAAAAAGTTGAACTTTCTCATTAAGATTAGGCGGTTGAGGGAGGTACATATCTCTTCATATTTAGAAAAATATGTATACGATACTATAAGCGAAAAAACTGTGTACTTGAACATACAAGTTCAAGTTTTTCTGGAGTCCAAAAGTATATAAAAACAAGTTTATTTGGAATTAAACGAGCTTTTTTCTCAATTGTATTGTTCAATCCTTCTTGGTTTTCCTTCATACAATGCTATTCTCGACAAAGCTTTGAATCTCCCCTCCGATTCTTCCTCTTTGGAATCTGAATTTTTCCAATAGCACAGACTACTATTGTCGGTTTTTCTCTCTGTGTTACTAAAATTAATAAAATGGAAAGAAGTAAAACAGCTTCACGAAGAGGTTGGTGACATTTAGGAAATTATCGAGTTTCTGAATCTTATAAAGTCGAATATAAGCATCCGAGTACCTCGTTCATTTTCCTTAAAGAGTATATTAGACGAAATAATATTATTCTGTACCATACTGAAATATCAACCAGTTGAAGTAACTTATTTCTGCATCCAAATTTCAAGCAAGGGATTATTTCTTTTTTATTCGTCAGACAAAAGTAACGAAACCTTGTAATAACAATGATATCAAAATCTGGACTTCTCTAATTTGGCCTTTATCTCTTCAACCTTCCAAATAACAAATTATATTCAGCGAGACATTTCAAGTCTATTTCACCTTTCATTGAAATTTTGTGTTCATTCTTTCTTAGAATTCTTCTTTAGAAACAATTTTGTTTTTATCTTTCAGGTGCTGGTGCTGCCGAAGGCATAGCTATTGATCACCATTCTCGGGTGCTTTACTGGGTTGATTCTCAGTCAGCAAAGATTGAAGCGGCAAGTATTGACACCCAAGTAAGAAGAACAATAGTTAGTTCTAATCTTGTTAATCCAAGAGGGATCGCAGTTCATTCACGACGCGGGAAACTGTACTGGTCAGATTGGTACAGAGAAGAGCCAAAAATAGAGGTGTCCAACTTGGATGGTTCAGAAAGATCTACTTTTGTCAGGGAAGGTTTAAGTCTACCAAACTCACTGACAATAGATGACGAAAGAGATGAGTTGTGTTGGACAGATGCTGGCTACAACAGAGTAGGCAAGTGAAACCGATCGCTGTGATTTTTCCATATTTTTTGTGGTACCAATGGCAACTGAACGTTGTTTCTCCAATTTAGCATTTTAAAAGTTAAATTAGTTAATTCCACTTTTCATTTCTGTTCTTAAGAAATTTTACCGTCAAAGTACTTTTTCTAAGCAAGAGCAACAACCATAGAAGTGAAAAGTATTGAGAGCAAATATTGTATAAAGAAAAAATGTCACTCTAATATAATAACATCTAAAACCGTTAATTGATGCATTTGACGAGTGTTGGCTATCGCAGCAACTTTTCCTTTGATAACCTAGATAAAACAAAAAACACTCGAAAATTAGGTTCTGATGACGTACAGAAGCAATTTTACTGTAGCAATGCAGTAGGCTGTGCAAAAAGTGTGGTCCCAAACCTCTTTCTAGGGCTATAAAGAGAGAAAGGTCGAGATGGATAGGGCACGTTCTACGGATGAAGGATGACAAGCTTCTAAAGATTGCCCTTCTCAACCAATCGTATAGGCCCAAACGAAAAGCAGGTCGTCCCCTGTTAGGGTGGGAGGATTTAGTAAGGAAAGATTTGACGAAAATGGGAATATTCTGGGTGGGTGTAAAGAGGGAGACTTTGAATAGATTGGAATGGAAGAGAAGCGCCTGTAGATGTGCTGGTATCACGCGGCTTGGTGTTGCAGTGAGTTGTTAGTAGTAATAGAAGTAATACAGCAGCGATATAATTTTAAATTTAGCGACAATATTCAATAGATCATAACATGCAGGGATGTTACCACTACTCTCGTGCTAGCGACTTTTACTTGGTTGGATTTTCTGCCTGTTAGGACTTTACAATATGGGTATAAAAATTTCCACCATGTGAAGTTTATTCGCTCTTGTAAATAAATCGAAAAAGTATTTACATGGGCTAGTGCTTAAAACAGCTAAACAAAAATATCTGATATTCATTAGAGTATAGCTATTTAAATCCTGTTGCGATTTGTAAGCCACTATGTAAAAACGTGTTTCATTTTTTGGACAATCGACCCGACTATCTTTTGGTTATAAAACAAATACCAAAAATATCAAGCATTTTACTCGGTGATTCTATGTAATGTTAGCACAAAGTATTGTTGGTATTGAATCGCATGGTCGTAAAGTGTCAAAACACACTTTTTTTAACCACATTTTTTTTCTTTTGTAGCGTCAAAGCACGTGACACATTAATTAATTTATGTACTATTACTCACATAATGCAACATGAAATAACGGTGACATTCCATGATATTCGTATACCATAATAATATCCTACCATGATATAATTGCGACATACTTGAATATTTTTTTTCGGTGAGATGAGGGTTACATTCCGTATAACCAAGATTAAGCTGCGTATCTTCACTGTCACCTCTTTTATTTATTTTATCGAGTTTACTGATTTTACAGTCAAACCGGGCATTTGTTTTTATGTTTTTGCAGCATATTCCAAAGTATAATTGTTTGATTAATGCCACAGAAGATGGGTGATATACTGGGGCGGGAAACCTTTCTATTAACAGAGCGAATAAGCTATTTAATCTCTCTACTGAGAATTCGAAAATTTCAACATTTACAAATTACAATATGTCTAAATAATAAATATTGATTGTAATATATGTAATTTGCCAATGCATGAGCAAAAGACTCTGCTCATGTCAAGAATTACGCTTGAGAGAATACCTGACTGTGGTATAAACGACTTTTCTGGGTGGAATGTAAGCATCTTGTATATTTTTCCACAAACTGTAGGTTAGAATGAAACGTTTAAAGACTTGAAGCCTCGTTTTCTTAAGGTTTTCTTTATGTTTCTTTTCATTACAGAATGCATTGGAGTCGATGGAGAAGGAAGACGTTCACTTAATGTTAATGCAAAATATCCATTCGGCATCACAAATTATGAGGGACAGATTTACTGGACCGACTGGGAAGAGTAAGTAATTTTTCTGATGTTTGAAACGAAAAAAGCATGATTTTTGGTCGAATTTAATATATCACAATGATCACGGCCCTAGCCTACCACAAAGAAAATCTTAAACAGCTTCACTTAAGACTCAATGCAAAAAAAAATCTTGTCTTGCTCTTTTTACCGTGGTTATCATCTTCCCAGCGTGGCCCTCTGGTCTGAAATAACTTAAAAACCCTAACTGACATCTGATTTAGCACATAAAATACTTTTATGAGCCACAAATTTGCTCGTTTCGGAACTCCACTTGGGAAATATCAAATTGAGCCATATGGTTATAGTACTTGATGCATTTTATTTTGCTAGTTAATAATTAGAAAGAAATACATTTTTCTGGTACATTTTCATAGAAATGTTCAAATGTTCATAGCTCTCATTGAACCACTATGAAAACAAAATTTGATTCCACCTAAGAAATAACTAAAATTTGGATGCACTGGTTCTATGAAGAGTGACGTCAGTGATGTTTCTAAGAATACTCCTGATAGATTTTTTATAACGAAAATTTTTCTTTGGCAGGAAAAAAGTCTTAGTGGCGGATAAAAGTACAGGACTGTATAGCGGATCAATTGAAGTGCCATTTGGTGGCCACGGGAAACTGTACGGAATTGTAGCTGTACCAAATTCTTGCCCTACAGGTACGAGTTCTATTGTAAATCGAAACCTAAATTTAAGGTTCCAATTTAAAATTCTTTTCAGTTGATGAAACCAATTAAATTAGAACATCAACTGTAAACTTGACCGAAATAATTTTACTTCTACAGAGGAACAGCGTTTACACATTTCCTGCAGAAAATTATGCACTCTGAACTGATACCTTATACTTAAATTTATATTCCAGCTTTCTAGCTACTTTTGAAGTTGTGCTTAAATTCCCAGCTTAATTCAGGGCTTATAATGTTTTCTTTTTTTACGACTAAGAACTGAGTAAGATTAGCGTGCTCAGAATGGCATCCGCATCTGATAGGCTACTCGCAAGCAAAAACAGAGAGATCTGGTCAAGACATTAGAACCTGTAGGGTCATGAATGGTATTACGTAAACCTGGCCTTTGTCAGTTTTCAAGTCGTAAACTAACATTAAATAATTGAAGTGTTTCGAATAATTAATCAATTAATTAAATAATTAATAATCTTTCGCATCCTTCTTCCTAACCAACCTCGTTCTTTCCCTAGGAATTTTTGTATTATACTATATTTGAAGTCAACCTCTTTATTTATTTTTTTTTATTTTCAGTACTAATGTTTACAAGCATCCATTCTGAAATTTTACTTTTCAAAGTCTTTTTTATAATCCTGAAACTTAAATTATCTTATGTTGACAGAAGGATTGCGTCTCTATCAATGAATTATGAAAAAATCGACATAAATATGGTTGATTTTAAAACAAATTAAAGCAATAAGTACAATAACTAGTACACTTAACTTTTGAGAGAAATAATGCAGCTTTTACAAAGTTTTCCACAAGACTTCATTATTTTCCAGAGACTAACCCTTTTCATTTTCCCATCTATTTTAGGGTTGTGATTTGCCACCACCTTTGAGTTCTGAAGCTCTTATCAAAAATTTATAAGTTTATTCTCGTCATAGCTTTTCAATTTTAAGCTTAATATGGATAACAGCTGCCATTCTTGAATAAGAGTCAAATTACAACTTCTTTTAATTTAGAAATTTTAATTATAAAAGCGTTTTTTAGTTTTGGTTACTAGTGGCAGTGGTTCGCTATTTAATATATTGCAGCTATTGCTACAATCACGACCAGCCGAAACATAATGCAAGTTGTGGCTCTGATAAAATGTCCTTAATGGGCATTAAATATAAATACATCTATCTATTATTACTGCTTACAAATGAAATCTTTTAAGAGAAATTTCAAAGGCACTTTATATACTCCCTCCTTGTTTACAGATATCGGTATAAGCGTTTATATAGCGTTTACAAGCGGTATAAGCGTTTTTATGCTCTTATTTTCTAGGTGATGGTCCATGCACACAAGACAATGGAGGTTGTGGCTCTAATAAGTTGTGCACAACCAGCATTCAGTTTGCACGTGTCTGCCTATAATTACTGCTTAGAAACTGAAGCTTCTGTGAAAAATAAGGAAAAACTATTTGTTAAATTTAGATATTTTCATAGGTGTCAATAAATCAAACTAAATGGGTATTGTGAAATTTATGTGTCAACTCTCACACTATAGCAGTTATTTTCAACGGAGTAAAAACTGAATTTGAAAATTAATCAATCGATAAATTAAACTAAGATATTTTTTCTTTTACTTGTTTAAAATAGTTCTTAAATAGACTTCAGAAAGAATGATGACCATTTTAATCCCACCACTTCCCCTGGCAGCTTCCCATACTTAAGCTATGCAACATCCAGTATAATAAACCATAACAATGAAGACTATACAACAATGCAAAGACCAGGAACTAACACAAAAAATCCTAAAGTTGCCTTTTTTTATTATTATAAATAATAAGCTATTATTATAGCTCTAAGTTATATTGATACAGTTATATATTGATTACTATATCACTAAGTTAATTGATACAGGGGTGCCTGTTAACATTATTAAAAGATTTTGACTTGATGCCTTTTTTTATGTTCTTTACGAATATAATAATCGTTTCTACCCCAAATTCAAATTTAAAAACTTTTTGACCTAATCTAAACTAACCTTATTATAAATAATAAACGCAGCTATTATTATAAATAATAAATCCTAAGGCTGCCTGTGCTTTTCAAATGTAGCTCTGTATCACTATTCCGCTTATGGGACCAGTTTTTTGTGTAATTTACTTATTCGATTCCATTCACGTGACGCTCTACATTTCTAGTAACTTTGATCAAAACGAAAGCTCTTGAGTTGTAAGACCCCAAATAATGCAGTAGAAAATTGTGTTTGTAATTTACCACCAGTGAATTTTAGTGGCATCAGCAATTGGCGTTGGTAGCTCAGCAATTTGTCCATAAGAGCATGATTTTCTGAAGTTCATAATTTTCATTGCTAAGCATTTTTAACAATAAGCACAAACGGGACAGCCAACCATAGAGTTTCAAATTAACACAGCAATAAACGGAAACGAAATCGAATTTTACAAATCAATGAAGAATACTTCCTTGGAGCAATTTATTTCCGTCATATTAAAGAAAATACAAAAACATATGAAGAACCAATTTGCTAAACAAATATTCAGAAGCTAATTTTTAATTACCTTGTAATAATTTCTGCACTATTTTGAAACTTTTTCTATTTATCTCTTGTGCAAGTACTGTCATAGACTAGCCTTTTATTCCTTTACCCCAACTCAGGCATATACCCAGGGAGGATTTCTTCAAGTCCAAAAAATTCAGAATTCTAACAATTTTTCTACTTCAATAATACCAGCATCATGAAAAGATCATACAAGCTGAGACTTGGATGTTCGTGGTGTAAAATAATTGGCTAGTTTTTTCAACAACCACTGAAAAGAAGAAATGGATGGTGCAAGGGTTCATTTCAGGTTTATTCTTTATACAGCATGGTAACAAGCAGTAAAAACGTATAAAGAAGGCGCTGAATAATTTTGATGGTATATTATTATGTATTTGATGGTGTCTCGTGTAAGCCACAAAATTCCAAAAAGGCTTTAAATTAAAATTAAGAGCCTTGAAATTAAAAGGCTTAAAAACGGCTTAAAATTACTTCATCCCTCAAACAAAACCAAATTTCTTTTTGTAACATTATTAAAAATTAAGATTTCACATTCATAGAAAAATTAATAAAAATTTACTTGTCGTACATTAACATTCATTCGATTGTTATTCAAATAGGAAAGAGTTCTACCATGGGAATCACAGGATAGCCAAGTTTGTTTTTCAGACTTTAAGATCCTAGGCACACCGTGGTAACAAAGTCTGCTTTCTCTACTCATAATTAAAAAATCCCCGCTTTCTAATTTGATAATAGAGGGGTCTTCTTCTTTTGTCAATCCTCCTAGGAGAAATAGCGCAGATTGACCGAAGCTGCAAAATAAGAAAAAGAAAAGGGATTACAAGAAAACTTACATATACATATTTTTTCTCGTTGTTGAAATTAGTTTCTTTGAGTAAAATTTTTATAAGGAGTCAATAAACATTATTCGTTCCTGGAAAAGCTACAGTTTCCTTAGAAATAATACCAAGTTCCCAACAAAATAAAGTATATCATAAAACGATTAATCAGACACAGTCTTTGACTTCATTAAAATATACATTGGCGAAAGTAGGGATTTGTTAAGGAAAATCTTTCGCACTTAAGAAGGCAGTGTGCTTAGGAGGACATTACGCCTGTTAGACTTGTTACATAATATTAACTAACCAAATCAGATGGGATCTCAAATCGTACCAGAAGTTGTATTATATTTTTTTTTGTTACTATTGATATCTTTTTTTTTACTTTACTATTGTTTTTTGTTTTTTTTTTAGCAAAAGTTAAGTCAGATCTGCAACCTTACTATGTCTAATCCTTTGTGAGAAACATTCAAACAATTGCTTATGATTTTGTTTTATCTACTGTCTTGAAGGAAAATAATAACAAACAATTAATTTCCATTAATTATAATTCAGTTTTGAAACCCACCTACGTTTAGTGGCCATTAATGTTAACAATTTTCAATATTGAAGGAGAACATTTATTTCAAAATGAGTTCTCAGAAGCTCCAATGACCAAAATGGCGTTCACGTCATACGAACATAAAGATTATAAATATAAAGCCAAAAAAATGGTGAAATAGACATCATAAAACAAGACGCATTCTTTTAGACGTTACAAGCCTACATCGGGATTGCACCCTAATGTCAATCAGGGTGCAGCCCCAGGACCTGGGGATCAACAGATTGGTAGGTCTTGTGGATTTAAATCGCTTTCAAATTTAACCAATTTCACTTTGAATTCTACACATTGGGCCCGGGTGATTGGTCCAAAAATTTTGTTTCTAGAAGGTATTAAAAATTGCCAATCAAGATATTCCTCATGTCAATCAGCATGCAACCCAAGGTCACTGGAAATGAACAGATTCGTAGGTTTTACGGATTAAAATCACTTTCAAAATAAACTAATTAATATCTTCTGATTTATCTTCATGGTTCAAAGTGGCAACACTGACGATAATACGGTACTGCCCAAAAAACATCATAATCTTGCAACGACCAAAGGAAAAATCTGGAAAATAGCGCTTTTTACGTGGGAATTACCTATCATCGGTGCAGGAGAAAAATAATCAGTTTTAATTTGATGTCCTTGGTGCTTTAAGAACGCAAAATTTTATTTAAGTACTGAACCGTTATTTTCTTGCATAATTGGCTTTTTTTAGCATAAGTTTAACCAGGAATTCCATATTTTAAGTGAATTAAGTTAAACGGTACCTTTTAAGGAGTTTATTATGTGACAGTAAGCTTATAAGTAGCAATTTTAAGCCAAATCATGTGATGATTACTAGGCTAGCAGTCTCGGGGATCGAAAAATGTAAGCTCAAAAAGTAGCCAAAAGTAGCCCAAAGTAGAAAAAAGAACTTTGATCACAACTAATGAATTAAAAGAATTGGCTTTTTAATGCTGATTCCAAATATATAAAATTCAATAGGTTTAATGTTACCCAACAAAAGCTACGAGCCTTAGAATACTTGCCTGATTTTCGAAAAAGGGGGTAAACATCCCCAAAAACCCATGCGATCTTAATGAAAATCCCACGAATAGATTTAGCATATCAAAGAACCCTAATGTAGATGTTTCACACAAAATCAACAAAAATGGGAAATTTAGCATTTTTTCCGGAAAAAAATAACGGATATGTATTATTTGTTGTTTCTTTTTCTCAGGGATGACCGTATCAAACTAATGGTCCTAGAGGATTGGGAGAGGGTCATTCGAACCGAAATTGCAAATTCCAGTGTCCTTTTTCAGTGACCAAAAATGTTTTGCCGCGGGATAGTGTCGTTTTCCGCCATTCTGTGGCATAAAACTACGATTTTGTCCCCAAGAAGGGACAAAATTGCAATTACAATTCTGAGATTGGACAATTCTGCAAATTGGGCCTTGGTGATGGTTCCAAAAAGTTTTCTTCTTAGAAGGTTTTGAAAATCACCAATCAAGAGATTCCTGATGCTAATCAGGGTACAACCCAAGGCCCTTGTATATTTTTGTACTATCCTTCACATTGCTCTAATTTAAAACACGGTCAAAAGCTACATACAATAATGTCAAACTATAAACTCATTAACCTTTAACCTTAACCATTAACCTTATATTGAGGCAAACTAGTTTAAATGCAAAAGTTTACTGCCTATAACACTAAGAGAATTTCAGAGAGAAAAAAAGAAAGAGCGACAATACTGGCCACTACCTAATACCAATGTACTCCACTCGGCAAATGAGGGTATAAAAGATTTCCTATACCTGTCATGGGTGGACTCCAGATGGCAAATAACAGGATTTTTTTTTCGTAAATTTATGGTAATTATACGGCAGAGAAGAGGGGGGTGGTCTGATGGGGAAAAAGATACAAAAAACCTGCAATCTCACTCTCATGACACATTTAGAACGTGAAAACAGCATCAGAAAGCGCAAGAGTCAAAACGATGGCAAAATTCGGAAGAAAAGGATAATATTTTGATTGGTGACTGATCGAAGGAGAGAGAATAATACCCTCCTGCGATTATTCTGAACAGAAGAATCACCCTTTCCCCGCAAAATTTTTGTTGTAAAAGACTACTTCTTAGAGTTTGGAGCCCTCCTCCCAGAAATAATTCTTCCATTCTTCCATAAGGCCATCCTTCACCTGAGGGTTCATCCTCTGGAAACCTATGGGGCATCCTAGCCCAAGCAAAAAAAAAAATAGGGTCTCGTTTTTAATTGACAAAGACAAAAAATTGGAAATGACAAATATGTGAGGCCACTCAGCGAACCACATAGAGGCGGCACAAAATTCGCATAGTTAAAAGATCTGTGTAATCAGACGTCATTTTTCAAACTATTTGATACTAAATTGAGGTCTTTTTTATTTCGGAAAACGTAGAAATGATATAAAATTGTTCAAAATATTATCAAAACTATTCATGGACGTAGAGTTTGACAGAAAGTCAAACTTTGGCGTAAAGAACGAGAGGTAAAGGAGGGAGTAGTCCCCTCATATACGGAATAGTTTCTGTTTCTTTGAGTTTTTACGTTGCTCCTTACTTTCAGCTGAAAAAACTTGCATTTTTTATTTAATTTCTGATCGTTTTCAATTCATACCCAGGCATAACCAAGATATGATGCGGGGTACTGACCCTACAAATTCTTGATTTCTTGCTGATAAATTGCGTATATCAACAGTTGTAAATTGAGTCGGAATTTTTAATTTTTTCCACTTAAGAAATAAAATGTCGGGTTTTAATTGAAATTTTGAGCACAATTTGAGCATTTGGTCAAAATTTTTGATGAACAGTAATTTTCTTGAATAAGTCCTAAATAACACTCTTACTACAGAATTCTGGGTGGATGGAAAGGGATAACATTGTTCGCATGGATGGTAATTCTGCCTGACTTTTTATCTTCTACACGGCTGGGGCCATCACAATCTCTACAATAGGGTTTTATGATGCTTAAATATAGCGTAAATATAGATTTAAATACATAGAAACAATACATAAAGAAAGAAAAAGAGAAATATTAATATTGAAAACCAACGAAAATAAAACTCCAGACCAGCACAAAAATATGATTCTTTTGAGGTGTCAATTGCTGTTTAAATTCCTTTTTTAGAGTTTCGGTTACTATCGGGCCGAGTCACTCTTTATTTGCAGCTCGTTACCACGAACTGTTTGATTTAAATGCCAACCTACAACGACTGTTAAGAGACGGAGAGAAAGAGACAAAAAAAGAAAAAAACCTTTGGTCAATATTGGGTGCACATAATTTGGGCGTATATGATTTAAACTACTAAAGGCAAACATAAAGAATAAGAATAATGAGCCTTAGATCGTTTGCACGTCAAATTCATGGAAGGCTACAAAAGCAGAAATTTAAATTTTTTCTGTATTACTTTTTCATTCCAAACTTTTTATTTTGTATCACTTCCTCTCTTTCACTTATTTCGGATATATTTTAAAATATTCCTAACAGTTAATCTTGTTTTATAATATTTGGACTAATGTCAATCTATAGTTTTAATTTTTCCTGGAAAAGTCATCAATTCTTGAAGAAGAAGGAGAAAAAACGACAGCCACAACAACAAACCAACTTTGAATCTTAGACTGTGTCCCAATTTTAGACATTTTAAAAAACAAATAATAAAAATCTATAGTAAGGTCGTGTAAATCTCGATTGTGAACTTTAGAAGTATGTACTTGATTTCGTGATGACCATTTTATCAATAAAAAATAATTGCACTTACTAATACTAGCCGAGCATAATCATATTTTAATGTAAATCCGTTAAAAGTATTAATTATGTCTCAAATGATTTAGCGACAAGTAGTGACTATTACTTAGCGACTGCATGTAGGACTAACGAAAATATTTCAGAAAACCTTTACCTAATAGAGAAAAGAGGAGCATCTTTGTTTAATTCTGAATGATATGTATGCCCACTTAGAGTTGAATTCATATGGTAGTAATTTATAATCCCTGCTTCAGCTACAAAGTTGTAAAATCCTAGTATTTCAGCAAGTTTCTCAATGAGACGCTTCAAATCTGGAGGAAAATGTGAACGATTATCATCTCGGTAAACCTACAGGAAAGTATAAACTTGGAAAAAGAGCGATTTGCTAAAGATGAAGAGTGAAATAGAATGTATCTCGATTTTAATTTAAAAAGTCAAGAAAGGAAATAATATTTAACAGGGACGTTGAATGTACACCGGTACAGTCTTTTTTTTCTTCTTCTTCTTTTTTTTCTTCTTCTTTTTTTTATCACACAATATCAAACTTTTTTTGTTTCAAAGGAAGGTTTTAGTAATGACACCTGTTCCGACTTTTCTTTATTTTTTGTTATTATAATAAAACATGTAAAAACATTTCGTAAATATGCTCATGTAAATTGGCGGTAGAACAATAAATTGGAATCAGGACTATCAAGAATATCCTTAAAACTGGCATCAGCAAAGGAATCTAAAGTCTTCCCAACTCCTAAAACAATTCCACTGTCGTTTCATTTATGAAATACATCAGAATTTAATCCTAGGTTGCCATTTACTACGCAAATATACCCATTACTTGAACTTTTGGCAAATCTCAGATTCAAAACAAGCAAAGTCTCTTACAATATTACTAGTCAGAAACTTTTTCTTGGTGGATACGTTAACCATGCCTAAATTATCACAATTTTACGTCTTTGCGGGCTTTTGTAACAACAAACAATAAGCGTTGTTGGTGACGTTCAAACAGCAATGCCTAATCGATTAGTTCTGTTAATATTTAATACTGATTCATTATTTAACAGTAGGCAACTGTGAGGAAAGGGAAGATATCCCTCTTCCCCCACCTTGAAAACAAGAAGACATTAAAAAGTTTATAAAAACTAATAGACTCCCATTTAAACCTTAGTAAAAAGAAAGCCCTTAATATCGCCCCCCCTTCCCCCGGAAGATTTTTTGACGGTTGTTATGACCTGAACCTACAAGCGTATTTGACAAGGCAACCCTTATCTCAAATATTCGAATGTTCAGTTTTTTAACTACAGTAGACAGTAGAACAATAATTAGCAATATCTACTTAAGCCCCTTGTCTTGAATTCTTTCAGAATAGACGCAGGAAGGTATTTTTCACACAAACAAGAGTGTAAAATCAGGTAAATGTACATAAACCCATAACAGGAGGAAGGGGATTGGGAAAAGTTCCTCAAAACCCCAGAAAATAGGCGAATAAAACTCAAAATATGGGGAAAAATCTAAGCATCTAGACATTTCATAAGAGCCCTGACCTGAAAGTCTTCTGCATACATTCCTGTATGGCATCATATGAAGGAGGAAACACAATTAATCAATACATCTACTCGCTTAAAACCTTTACTTTAAGGAAACTATCTGCTAGAATATGCTAAGAAGCGCTTCCCGTCTCAACACATACGATATTTTTTAGAGGGATTTGATGCCTCTAAGATTTCGTGCTGTAGTCTAGTTACTGTTACTTGGCTACTTTGGCATTTTTCTTGTTCCTCAATATTCCCTTCTCTCCTCCTGCTTCTCAATTTACGCTTCTTTCTTACTCTATTTCTCTTCCCATTACTACAATTAATTATCCTTGACACACACCTCTTCAGCTTTGAGTTTTTAAACGGTGTAAATGGTAAAACGAAAAAAATAAGTGCACTTAGATTGACCAAAATATCACTTAGCATATTTAAATTAATACATCAAAAACAAATGAAGGTTTTCTCCAAGATAGTTTGCCTTAAAAAGTGTCTTAACGTAATCAAAAAGTCTTACTATAGTTTTGAACTACTAACAACGCTGGTCTGTTAAACCTACACGGAGACAAACTTTTGATATTCACTGGAAACATTAAACCATTGATTGAAGCTAAACAAAAAGAAACAAAATTTGTTTCCTTTACCAGGGGACTTAGCCGAGCGGTTGGCACACTAGACTTGCAATCCAATGTTCTTCGAGACAAGGTTTTAAATCATTACATCTTCAATCATTTCGCTTGGGGCGGGGCTCAGTGGTGTAACTCCGCAAGCTCAGTCACTGTGAGCCGGGGAACTTTCAGTAAAATAAATTCCCATGTAATATCTGAATTTCAGATGACATGTGTGGCGAAAAAACGCCTAGTCCTGCTCCAAGCAAAAGTAAGCACAGGGGCCAACATACCTCATTGTAAGCCAGGCCATGTAAATTATCTAGAACCAAGGTTTGAGTTGTTTAAATATGACTTAGCCGGTTAACTAATATATAACTTGACGCGTCTGAAAATGCCAATAAGACTAGCGTAGTATAGAAATCAATTTTTCACATTGGATGAATATGTGGCTATGATTTTGAAAAGGATTGGACTACCATTTTTCAGTATAAAAAAAAATAAACAAATAATAATAATAATAATGTACGTGTTGATGCTTCCAGGCTTTAACAACCCCTTCCACCGGTCATCTAACGAAGTCTGTCGATGGTGCTTGAAACTAACTGGAAAGAAATAAATTGATCTTTCAAGCCACCTTTTTCGTCGGTCTTAAGGCTTGGTCAAATTAAGGGTGGTTAAGAAGCCACGTATTATGTCATTAGGCTACAACAACACATTAAGGAAATGAACAAAATGATTGAATTGTATACATTTTAAACATACAACCTTTGTATCCCAATCATGATGATAGCCAATTGTCGCCCAGCGTAGTCTTTGATAATCAACCCTGAAATATAAATCCAAAAGTAAATAATAAAACTTGTCTCAATTACTTCAATTAATATCAGGTGATCTTCAACTTTTTCACCGAGTACATTGGGTTATAGCACTTGGTGCATCGTACTTGTAGCGATGTAGTAAACGGATTACAAAAGTGTTTTCAGAAAAGTTTACTAAAATTGTAACATTATTTCAGCGTGTTTCCTAGATTACGCACATTTGGAACTTAGTCATAAATCAAGTTTTCATCTTTTTTTTTGCCTGCCCATCAAAAAGTCCTCTTTAAGAGTTCTCCTCTGTTAACCTCTTTGGTTCCTTTTCTTTTGTATTCCCAATCTGGCAACTGTAAGCACCAATTAGTAGAGCTGCATGAAGCAGAGCGGATATACTTTCCTTTTCAGCAAGGGAATCTGAAAAAACGCAATACAAAACAATGGTACCAACAAAAAGTACCCGATTTCAGTCTTGATAAAACGTTAACAATTTTGGAACAGAAAGTAGAATCATTAGAAAATTTCTTAACATACCAGTATATTCCAGACCATGATTTCAGTTTTAGAGCCAAAAAGTTAACTTTTACCCACCAAGTAAAACCATGAGAAATTTTCAAATTTACCCGAATATCCAAAGCCATTATTTCAGTTTCCGACTCAAAAATTTAATTTTTGGCGCACCAGATAAACCTTGAGAAAATTTGCAAACTTAACTGTATATTCAAGGCTACCACTTTACTTTTCGAGTATTTTTGGTGCACCAAGTGAAACCATGAGAAAAGTCAAACTTACCCGTATTTTCAAGGCCCTTTTTTTAACAAGCACCAAACACAATTTCTTTAACTATACAAGATTTAAAATCACTAATTCTGTACACAAAGTTAGCCTTTCCAGTATTTATCTTGCGTTACCATTTTCACATGTGGTTTGACAAGACTCTGAGTAAGAAGAGCCCTAAAATCATCGTTCGTGTCACCTTTAGACTTTAAGGGTCGAGAAATGTGACCAGAACAAATTCAAGAGAGACTACAGTTTAGAAGAAAGAGTCAGTATGAGAATGAGATACTGGTCAAACGTCAAATAGTGGTTCTTTCTTCGGGAAGAAACCCATCAAAACAACTGAAAAATTTGCTAAGATTATTACAAATTCAATATCCCCTTTCTTGGTTGACCATTTCAATCTGGTTACAACCCTTTTTGTCCACAGCCTTCCACCTGTAAACGACCATAGTAGAGCTAAGTCAATAGCATTTCTCAGAATATTTTCAGTCACTTCACGAATGCGTTACATTTCATTCATCAGCGCAAGAGATATCAGTTTTGCAACCAGTGCCAGCCGTGATGCCAATAGTGTGGGTCTTGTAGCCCATGGTCTCTCACGGACTACCTGTGACAGATCACAGACTTCTACAAATTCTAACCTCACCGGAATTTGTGCTGCAGGGTGACCAGAACTATGACCAGAACGGCTACTACAAGTGTATTATCTATGCACTGTAAGTGCCAAAGTATTTGTCACACGGTGCCACAAGCCCATAATCGTCCATCCTAAAACGTTATCTTCCCTTGGGGAAGATATCCCAAAAAAACATTGGACTTCTTTCGTACTCCCCAAACCACTCTTTTCTCTCTCTGGGGAACTCTCTTACCTAGTGGAATAAATGATAGAGAAAGTCTATGAAGAAAAGTGAAACGAAATGTTACTATTTACAGATCAGCTCACAAAAACATACTGAACTGAAATAAAAGGAGCACTCTGACTCCTGTTTGGCGCGTGAAGCGCAATGGAGTACGGCTTAAAGTAATTTAGCCAATCATAAGCATCAAAGAGTGAAGCACGCGCGCACCTGGAAGCCCAAGTCAATGGCTTACGCTCTCCTTTACTACCCCACCGTTGTTAATCGTGAAACTCTGGTTTTTGACCAGCCAATGAGTCACCACCAGACTATTAATTTTTAAATTAGCTAATTAATGAGACTGCGAGAATTTAACAAGGAAAGGAAAAAGAAAGATTACATGGTATTTGAGAATAAACGGGGGAGGGGTTAAACACAGTCTCAAAGCGGGAATGAATTTAGCTTACAAAAAACGACATTCACTCTATATTTGGATATAATTTATTAATATTTTGGTCGAGGAGGTTTTCCTTTAAATATTTTCTTATGATCTCTCTCTTCCCCATTAGGGAAAGACCTGCTTTTCGTTTGGTTCTAGATAAATGGACGAAAATTACAATCCTTAGCAATTCTTCCTTCATCGTCCACAAATTTTGTCCTAGCCGTCTCCACTTTTCTCTATCGTAAACAATTATTTTGGAAAACAATGGACAAATTTTCATATGTCTTCCAAAGAACCCGGGTTTCAGAACCATACTTGACCGCTGTCAATATTGTAGCTACCAATATTCTAGTCTTGGTTCGCAGACTTACTTTCTTAATTTTCCAAGCTTTTTTCAACTATAAAAGACACCCTGGACCTTCTACTTTCTACATCTTTTGTGGCTGAAGGATCAGAAGCCTTTAACACTCCGAAAGATGAGCAGCGACAATGATAGTTCTTGCTTTAATACTTTCTGGTTTCTACTACCTTTTATTTTATGCAGATATCTGGATTTTACCAAGTTTCTTTCTTCTTTTTTTTTTACAAAAAGAAACAATTGACGTTTTTACCACTTGCAGTCTAGAGTTTTTGTCAACCTTGCAGAAATATATAGATAGCAGTGGAGTCAAATGTATACATAAATGAATAATATAGGACAAAAAACTGTTTTGATCAACTAATAAAAATGATATTACAAAACAAATCAAAAA
Organism: Artemia franciscana; assembly: GCF_032884065.1. NCBI lineage: Eukaryota > Metazoa > Arthropoda > Branchiopoda > Anostraca > Artemiidae > Artemia > Artemia franciscana. The sequence goes on along the minus strand of NC_088869.1, from coordinate 23,120,492 downwards.
TAAATCTCGAATTCTGAAATTGGAAAAAAAACGAAAGACAAACAAGGAAATAAAAAAAAAGACTTACATGTCTAAAGTGCCAATGTTTGTTTTGCTTGGAGATAAAGAATATGAGTAAAGGCACTGAGAAGCCCAATATGTTTCGCCATCTACAGTAAAGCAACCTTTTACTAAGAGTAGGCCTGAAATAAACAAACGGGGGATTACACTACAATCTTTGCTAAAGAATTTCAATTCTGAAACATAATAATTCATCATTATGTAGTCTATACAATCAAAAGTAATCAGACTGATAGAACCGCAATATGATCGATGGTTGGTGATTTCCTTTTAGTCAGAATTTCTTCGCCATTTTTCTTTTTGTTTATAAATGTCATTCTTTTTTAAAATTTTGATTCTTCCAAAGTTTCCTTCCTTCTTTCGTCAATCATTGCACAATTTCCTTCTCGTCTATTTTCCACTTCTCGGCACTGATCAAATTTTATATTCCTAAAGGAATTAATGATAAAACATAACTGATGAAACCGAATTTTCAATATTTGCAGTTATTTTCAAGCTATTTTTATAAAGCTGTTTTTTATGCAATTATAGGAAGATTCGTTTTTAGAGTCTCTGAAGTACCAAAGACAGTAAAAATTACATTTGATTATTTGAGCAAGTCAAGTGGAACTATACATCTTAAAAATTAGGGAAAACCAGGAATTCAATTTTTGACGAAAACGACTTTTTGGTACTTAGTTTTGTAGTTTTTTTTGGCATTGGCAGGCGCCAAATCAAGCAGTTCATGGTAATGATCTACAAATAAGGAGCGACTTAAGATAATAATAACCAAAATTCTAAACAGTATGCAACCGGTAAGAACTAATTAATCAACGTAATTGGCTTTTTATGCTGATTAAAATATATAAATTCATTAAATTTAAAGTTTTTCTTATCAGAACCGGCGAGCCTGACAAAATTTTCAAAAAAATGGAGGAAACACACAAATGATCTTGACAATCAATGCTTGACAATGAATTAAAATAGAATAGTTGTAGGCATCAAGTCATGGCTAATTACAGAAAAAGCCATGACAAGTTAGGTTAGGACTATCATATCATCAAATTCAGCATATCGGAGAACTCTGTTGTAGAGGTTTCAAGCTCCTAAGTACAAAAATACAACATTTTGCTTTTTTTCGCAGAAGAACGAATATGGATGTGTGTTTATTAGGATGTTTTTATCACATCGATCCAAAAGTCCTAAAAATAGGGTAAGGAGAAAGTAAAATTCCAAGTACCATTTTTAGAGTCTCTAATAGCCAAGAAGATTGTGCCACAAGAGAGTGGCTTTTTTGCCATTTTGATGCATTAAATTGGGATTTTGCCACAAGGAGGACCAAGTTGCCAACGATTAAAAATTCTGAAACAGCCAACCAGTTTAAAAGTATTGAAAGCAATATAATGAGCTTTCCCGTTGTAGAGGAAGTAATGCCAAAAGGTGGTACATTCGTTCCTGAAGAGTCACGCAGTCCATAAAATTAAATGGTCGATATATACACTTAAATTAATGCTTTTATTTTACTAGGTTGATTTACTTGGTTTTTCATAGAATTATGTTCAGTGATAATTGCAAATAAGCTATTATGAAGGAGAGTGGTGGGTCATTGTGTAGGCGGGGATGGGGGAGAGATTACTCAAAGAGTACATCTCAATAATCAAATTATCTAAGTCTGAACACACCTTCAGATAAATATAGAAAGGGGGTGTGACTGGTGTAGGAATTAATGACTAATATCTCTTCATTTAGACTAAGCAATCCTTCTTGATTATCGGGAATGTTTTTTTCGTGAGTTCTTAAAAGTTTTCTTAAATTTTTCTTTAAAGTTTTGGGGGGTGAAAGCGTCCCTCCCATTGAGATAATATTTTCCATGTAGGATAAAAGATTACATTCACATGCCTACGAGCAAAGAGTTAGAAAAATGGGGATGGGGTATCATGAGCCCTTCCAGCGGATTTCTTCGAGGGGGGACAAGTGCTATCAGGGGCTTTGTTTTCAGAGATTGTATATGTTAATATTTATTATCCCCTGTTTCCATACAATGTTTAATGTCATTTTGATTCCCGGGGGCATTGCCCCCCTAATGACATACATGGAGAACAAATCTATAAAGCAGGTTTTTTTGAAGAATTCGTCTTTAAAACCTTTGAAATGAGACCCTATAAATTATGTTTGACGGCTCAAAGCCACACTCCTAATAAATATTGGAGGGGCACATTCATTTAGGGATAAATACCATTTTCGAAGCATTATTTTAAGATTATTAAACTTAAATGTGAAAAGGGTAGTTGAAGGAGGGAGAAGTGGCCCTCTTTCACATTCAAAAGAGCCTTGGGTCTAAGAGCTCATAGTAACGAACTCTAAGCAATCCTTGTCAATAGAAACTGAAAGTCCAAAAAGTTTTGATTGCAGCCAATGCAACTACAAAATATATTATTCATTTTGATTCTAAACATTCTAAACCTAAAAACAAGCTTTCTCAAATGAGAGTAAATAGCAACATTAAAACTTTCAAAGAACATAAGTTGCTCCATACAGCAGTGGAGTTGTCCCCTCTTCAACGACTCGCTCTTTACTCTAAAGTTTTATAGTGTTTCAAAAATAATTCTATTTCCAATTTAACGGCCCTTGTGTTTGAGCACTTTTCGTTAAAGGATTGTGACAAAGAGTTAAACTTTAGCATTAAGAGAAGGAGTTGAGGAGGGGGGGTCACCCTGATATAGAATAATTTCTCTTCGTTTTGAGCTATAATGACACTCTTAACTTTCGTTTGAGAAAACTAGTTTTTTTATTTAAAAAAAGAAAACATGGGTTAAATATAAGCAAAAATAACCAAAAGATAGACACCACCAAACAGCTGAAGAAGATGAGGTTTTCTTTTGAAAGCATAACTGTCACTGGAAATCAACAGATTGGTAGGTTTTACGGATTAAATTCGCTTTCAAATTTAAGTAATGAATTTCCTCTGATTTATATTCATGGTCAAAAGTGGCAACACTGACGACAATATGGTACTGCCCTAAAAACTTCATAATCTTGAAACGACTACAGAAAAAACTCAGAAAATAGCGCTTTTTACGCGTGAATTGATTTATCATCGGTTCAGGAGACAAAAAAAACCTGTTTTATTTTTATGTCCTTGATGCTTTAAGAACACATAATTTTATTTGAGCGAATCTTAACTAAACAGTTATTTTCTTGCATAATTGGCTTATTTTAGCATAAGTTTAACCAAGAATTCCGTATTTTAAACGGATTAAGTAAAACGGTAACTTTTAAGGAGTTTATTACGTGACAGTAAACTAGTCAGTAGCAATTTTAAGCCTAATCATGTGATGATTACTAGGCTAGCAGTCTCAAGGATCGAAAGTGGTTTGGGTAAATGACTTAATTTATGCAAAGTCTGTATACTGAACTATTATAGCATAAAGATTATTTGCCTAAGTATATGTATTACATTAAAATACTTTTTTTGCTAGTAAAATTAGCTTGTTTTATGAGGAAACTGAATTGTGATTTTATAACGAGTAAAATGATTATACTATCAGTTTAAGGACCTGGGACGATTTCAAAGAAGTTCCTAGCTTCATTTCATTATGCCACATTTTCATTATACGATACCATTTTTTTTTACAGTTCGTGATAACGAACTGTAAGTGAGGAGCGACTCCGCCCAATAGTAACTCAAAGCAAAAAAGAGAAGTCTGATAACAATTAATAAATTAAAAGAATTGGCTTTTTGTGCTGATTCCAAATATGTAAAATTCAATAGGTTTAATGTTACCCAACAATAGCTACGAGCCTGAGAATATTTGCTTGATTTTCGAAAAAGGGGGTAGACATCCCCAAAAATTCATGCGATCTTAATGAAAATCACAAGAATAGATTCCGCATATCAAAGAACCCTACTAGACGTTTCACACAAAATCTACAAAAATGTGAAATTTTGCACTTTTTCTCAAAAAAAAAGATTACGGATACGCATTTATTTATTGTTTCTTTTTCTCAGGGGTGACCGTATCAAACTAATGTTCCTAGAGGATCGGGAGAGGCTTATTCGAACGGAAATACAAATTCTAGTGCCCTTTTTCAGTGACCAAAAAGGTTGTGCCGGGGGATAGGGGCGTTTTCTGCCATTTTGTGGCATACAACTACGATTTTACCCCCAAGAAGGGCCAAAATTGCCATCGATTTGCAATTCTGAGATTGAAAAGCAATTATGAGTATCAAAAAGCTATATATTGAGGCCTCGTTTACAGAGAAAGTAATACCACATGGCGGCGTATTCCTTCCTGAAAAGTCACATAGTTTAGGTAATATAAGATAAACGGCAAATATGGACATCCTTTAGTTTAAAGCTTGATTTAACTAAATTAATACATTAGATTCTCCATGAACTTATGTTCAGTGATACATAACTGTGCAAGGTCTTATAAAGGATAGACGACGGGTCTGTGTGTAAAGATTGGGGGGGGGTATCTCATACCTAAAAGAGCGCAATTAAATGCCCGAATTATTTAACTACCTAAAAGCCTTCACATGCATATTGAAAATGGTGGGTGTGTGTGTGCGTGTGTACAATGGGTGGGTGTTCGTAAGAAATTCTTTCAATTAGATTCAGCATGAATATCACCCTGCAGTGCTGGAGGGTGATACCTCCCTTCTCATTACAGAAATATGTTTCTGACATTTAATTGAACGTTCCATTTAACTAATTTGATTTGCTTCACAATACAGTGTTGTATAAATTTATTATACATTGATATTATACTATTTTAAAAGAGTTCCAATGGATTATTGTGTATGTGGGGGGAGGGGTACATATACCTCGAAGAGTATACTTTAGTGCCCAAATTTTCTACGTCTCATTGAGCTTTTAGTTAAGTATAGTATAAGTTTTGCAAACTAAGTATTAGTATTCTTAGTCACAGCCTGTTATTTCGGTACATTTCAATCACAGGACAATTCTTCTACAATTAAAACTAATTTCACAGTTTTAGATTATTTTCTTTAACCTTCAATTTACCCTGACATCATAGCTCGATTCCCAAAAAAAGGGGAAAAAATTAAAACAATAAAAATGCAAAAATGAATACTGTATTAATATTCTACACCATACATTCTGCCTGCATTTTGGAAAATAGGTAGAATATTCCAAACTCCTTCTTTACTTGTCATACATTTATCTGTCATACTTTATTTTTTTAGTTTTGGGTGATAGTTTGATTAAACGATATATCGATGTTTTTGCTTTCGATACTCGATACTCGATATATGGATTTTGATATTTCTTATCATTTTTTTTTTTTTTTGCTCAGATTAACTTTAGTGTTTGGCAAAATTCAATAACAAAAATAGTATTTTGTACAATTTTTTTTCCAAAATTTTGAATAAATACAGAATGTCTTCTAGTATATGAACGAATATTACAAAAACCCTGATAATTACTCGGGCTCAGGATAAAGAAAAAAAAGCTACTGGCTATTTTTGACTATTCAAATCAGCAACACATCAATATTTTCCCCTGAGAATTCGCTCAGCCTTTCAGTGATTAAATAAATAAAAAGAAAATTCAACTGAAAGTAAGGAGCAACACTAAAACTAAAAAAAACTAAAAAATTTATATATATATATATATATATATATATATATATATATATATATATATATATATATATATATATATATATATATATATATATATATATATATGAAAGGAATAACACCTCCTCAATACCTTACTCTTCACGCAAAAGTTTTTTTCTGTATTTTAACAATCTCCTTACTCTAATTAGACGGATCTTGTGTTTCAGGAGTTGTTCTTTAATAGTTAGGACGAAAATTAAAAACTAGCGTAAAGAGCGAGGCATTGAGGAGGGAGATTTGCCTCATATACAGGATAATTTTTGTTCATTTTAAGTTTTAATATTACTCCTTAGATTTAGTTGAAAAAATTCATCTTTTTATTTAATTTCTTATCGTTTTTCAAATAATGCCAGGAAATCCACCTTTTTTTCCATGGAAAATTCCCCCCTAAGAAAATTCCTCCTTGGAAAGTGATTATGAAAATCGTTGAGGTTGATTTTAAGGAGGTGAAATTTGTTTTTCCATACAAATACGTATAAAATCAAAGTTGATATCTAGAATAGGGTAAAAGATCATGGTGATTTTGAAAATCAACTTTATTTTAACGTAAAACAAAAATTTATATTTTTTAGGTTGAGGTTGATTTTGAAGAGGTGAAATTAGTCTTTCCATGTAAAGGCGTACAACAACAAAATTGATGTCAAAAGTGAAGTCATATCATCATGGTGAATACGAGAATCACCTTTATTTGAATTTAAAATTAAAACTTTCATCTAAAGATTCCATCAGTTTCTTAATCTGGTAAGTTTAAAAAACCAACAATTGCAAAAAATGTTCCCTACTACCCTTTAAATGCATCGAGTATTCTATTAGTCTAGCACGTTAATTTTAGAGAAATTAAATCAGATTAGATTTAGCTATATTCTTTTTAGGTTGAACGACAAATATTGAGCAAGCTACTTTAAGCTTTAAATTGTCGATAAGAATTGTATCGTTTGTAAAGAAGAAATAGTGGAGGTGTCAGAAAGGGTCGTTTTAGGAGAGGTCTTACAGACATGCAAAGTATAGAGGAAAATCTGTCTCTGGCAGGAATCGCCAAGAAATTATCTTCTCTTAAACTATCACTTTCGAAAAGGTCGTGTAAGGCAAAACTTTGGATACAATATATAGAAATGATAGACATATTGAAGAAGTTTATCCAGACAGAGCTTACGGGGAACTGGAATCAGTTCATCTTCAGGCAATTGAAGCTATGTTGCCGTATTTCACAGCGTCCAGCCACTTCCTATATGCGAAGTCTGCCAGGGTGTACCTGCAAAATATGAAAGAGCTGGAAACTACCAATTCCAACGTGTTTAACAATTTTCAGAACGGGATATGTAATCCACAGATCCAAAAAAATTTGGGCGGGTCTGTCGGCAGATCTGGTCATTGAGCAGGTCCTTATGCGCTCGTTGAGAACTAACAGAGGCCTTATAAGGGGAAGTGGCATGAATGAGTTGCAGAGGCTGACTTGGTTAATTTAGGCACCAACTTGCAGTGTAATTAATTTGTCGACGCAAAATTTTGCCGAGGTCCAATACAAGACATGCGAACAGCACAAGGAGTTACAGAGTCGAGGATTGAGTGCGAAAACCACGACAATAACAAGCTTCTTTGCTTTCTAGTTGAGATTACCCCTTTCGCAGAATACTTGATCTTGCGAGCCATTGCTTCTGGAGTTAAGACTGATGAAAAAGTTAAAGTCGACACAGCTAGATCCGTCGGACAGGAAATCATGAATAGCATGCGGGGGAAAACATCAACACGTACACATTCAAGAAAACATCAGTGGCCGTAACACTTGCTAATAAGGCTGCACCAGTTATTCATGGATAGTCAGTTGCCGTTGATCCAGCATTGATGTTTCAACGGCTGGTGACAATTGCTGGAAATAGCAACGATAATTTGGAATCATACTCTAAGTATGAATTGTGTTCACCACCTTCGTCACTTTTTGAAGCAAATGGACTTCCACGATTAGCCAATAAGCCCACCTTCATCGATGCAATGTGGCGTCTAGTTAAAGAGCAGCAGCCAAAAACTGAAGATTTCGTATAAAGATTTAAGTGACAAGCATACAGTTCTCGATGGTGGGGCACTGCTTCAGCGAATCCTTTGGGGAAAAAATCTGCTTATGATAGTATCTCCCAGAAGTACGTTGACTACGTTGCACGGAAGGACGTCGGTGTTTTCAACGGATACAACCAAGCACCTTAAATCAAAGACATAACCCATTAGAGACGAAAAGGGGCACGATCATACCCGCAGATCAAATTAACAGGAATATGGTCTTTTCTACAAAGACAGAAGTGTTCCTAAGCAAATTCAAGAACAAGAAAGCAATCATAGCTTTGACCAGTGAGTACCTGACCAAAGCTGGGCGTCAGGTATACCAGGCAGAAGATGACACTGATCTTCTCATTTTACTAACTGTAGTTCGATCTGCTTCTTTTATGCCAACTGTCCTGGCTGGAGACGACAAAGATCTGCCTATACTCCTATGTTATGACGCAGAGACAGGTAGCCAAGAGATCTACTTTTACTCTGAGCCTCGAGCTAGAATCTCAAAGAATAGGATTTGGGATGTAAATGCAACGAAACCCAAACTTGGATCTCATATCTGTAGCACAGTCCTATATGTCCACGCCTTCCTTGGGCCTGGTTCAACTTCTCGTGTCTATGGCATTGGAAAGTCAGCAGGACTACAGCTTCTGATGAAAACGATGAGCTTTACGAATGCGCTAAAGCTTTTATCGACCCACTATCCACGAAGCACGTTTCAGCAGCTGGGGAGAAAGCAATGATGCTTTTATATAAGTGCCCAGGCTCAATTCCAACCCTCAATCAGTTGTGTCATCTCAAATTCATCAAGAAATTCAAAGCATCGGCTTCGTATGTTGAGTCTGAAGTTCTCTCTCCCACTAGTGATGATTGCAGCTTCCACTCATTTCGAGTTTATTAGCAAATTAGATCGTGGAAAACCGTGGGATGTAATCTCGACCCTACCCAGTTCGGTTGGTTAATTCAGAATGGACTATACTGTTCTATCTTTGGTGAACTCCCAGATGCCCCCAAATCTCCCCTTGCTGTTTTTCACTGTAACTGAAAAAATGACTGCTCAAATATGCGATGCAGCTGTAAAAAAAAATAGCATGGAATGCACCTAGGCTTGTGGAGCTTGCAAGGGAAAAAGTTGTACTAACTGTGTTACAACTGAGTTTCTCGGAGTTGATGATCTGGAAGATAACGAAGATCTGTGAATATTGATATTTCGATTTTTATAACATTTGTGCATTATATAACTGAAAAAGTTGAGACTGTTTTAGTTGTTAGTTAAAACATCGAATTGGGTGATAGTTGTCATTTTACATTTTAAAAGCGGTTACTTTCAGATTAAGCGTGGTTTAACACTGATGGAATATTTAAATGAAAGCTTTAATTTTACGTTCAAACAAAGTTAATTTCCATAATCACTGTGATATAGTACCCTACTCTAGATATCAATTTTGTTGTTGAACGTCTTTATATGTAAAACCGAATTTCATCTCCTCAAAGTCAACCTCAACCTCAAAAAACCTAATTTGTAGTTCAACGTAAATAAAAAGATGATTTTCATAGTCACCATGATATAATACCCTGTTCTAAACATTAATTTTGTTGTTGTGCGCCTTTACATGGAAGCAAGAATCAAAATTCCTTAAAATCAACCTCAATCTCAAAAAACCTAAGTTTCAATTTTACATTCAAGTAAAAGTGATTTTCATAGTCACTGTGATCTATTACACTATTCTAAACATCAATTTTGTTGTTGTACGGTTATATATGGAAACACGAAATTCACCCCCTTAAAACCGACTTCAACATAAAAAAAAAATTTATGAAACAACTAGATGAACAAGCTTTGCATATTCGGAATCAGCACATGTTGTTAAGCAGCATAATAAAAGAATTGTTTCTCTTGCAAGTTGTTCCCAGTCAAACCGTTTCCTTCATGGACTATATGACTATTTGTTTTATACAATCATTCTGGCAAAAAAACATAAAACAGAGCAAATCAACACGCCTCCGTGATCTTTCTTCTGGCAAAATTTACATAATTTCACATCTTTTCAGATGGAAGCTAGAATCCCTTACACTATGGTTCTCTGGTATGCCAAATCTGTAATTTTTATTAAGATGAACTGAATTTTTAAGGGCGTTCCCGGTCTTTCTAAAAAATCGTGCGAATTTTCTCAGGATCGTAGCTTTTGATGGGCACATAAAACTTGATGAATTTTATATATCAAGAGTTGCCATAAAAATCCAATTCAACTGATGTATCTGTTGTTTTAAAATTCCGTGTGCAACAGTTTTGGTTGCTATTTGGCCGGTTTGCTCCTTACTTACAGCATGTTACCACGAACTATTTGATTAGCTAATCAGGTGGAATTCACTCTCAGAGAGGACGTTGGTGGCGGGCATGGATAATAATTTCATGACAACTTTGTATAGGTGTTTCTGAGACCTAAATCACAAGACTTCGACGACTTCAGTGGATCAGTTTTTCTTGGAACTAAAGACTTCCTCTTCAAAACTAGAGAGCCGTGATAGATGCAGCTGCAGATGAAGCTTGTCTTCCATTGTCTACTGAAACTTAATCATGTGAACCCCACAAACTGGCTTGATTCTAAATTCTGCAATTGCATCTACTGATACATATTCCAGTAAGGCCTAATCCACGTATCCTGCTATTTTACTCTCAACTTGGAGAGGATCGTCAGGGGTAATATATAATTTCTATAAACACGGATTAAGGTATGTGGCAATCGTGAAGAGTGTGATCTGAACAAGGCCTATAAGCCTAGAAGGTATTTTGTCTAGCCAAGCCTTTTTGAGGTTCTCGGCAACATTTGAAAGCCCATCCTCACTAGACACATTTTGAGAACGGGCTATACAAACTTATGGGTAAATTTGCACATATTGTGTATCAGCATGTATGAGGCAGTACGCTATATAATTCTTCTTCTTCTTTTCGCAATAGATTATTCTTCTTCTCAGTCATTTGCGAAACAATTTTCTATGTTTTATCTTTTCTTTTGGACGTTCACTGGTATATAACAGAAAAAGCCAAAATAATATCGTTTCGATATTGATATTTAAGTTTCGATATTCGATATTTATGCGATATATCGATATCCAATATCGTCCAAAACTATCTTTTTTGGCTGCTCAGTTTTGCTGCGACTATATATGGGGGAGGGGGACTTTCCGGCCCAGAATTTACTGCGGGGGATATATTCCGGGAGAAGGGGATTTTCCCCGGGGAAGATTTTTTAGGGGAACTTTCACAGGCAGGCGGATTTTCCACGGTGAAGGGAGAATACCCCAGAAGGAATACGCCTAACTCCCTATCTACTATCTATTTTTACTTTGGTATTTAACCCAGTGTTGTAGGTGGAAATACTATAACACTATGGTATATACGCCTGTTAATCTAGGTTCTATCCTAAACATGTTCTTAAATAATGTAAAATGCTTACCTTTATGATGACGAGAGGTATATGCTTTCCATAAACTTGGCTTTTTCAGTCCCAGTTCATTTACTGTTGTTCCTTCTGTAAGACTCTAAAAGAATAAATAGTAATTCTTATATCTATCTATCTCTAAATTACAGCTCTTTCCTAAAGAAAACGCATGTAAAAACCACTGGACAATTTTTTAACTGAAAACTTTTGTATATGAATAACAGATTCCCCGCAATACTTAGTTAAACCTGGTATAGTTTGGCTCATTCCACAGTATTTTCTTTTTTTGTGACGAATAATTCTGTTAAGACACAACTGTGATAGAACATGAAAAAAAAAAAAAAAAAAAAAAAAAAAAAAAAACGAAAAATTATGCTCATAGAACAAACAAAAATAATTTTACGGCTTGTGCAAAGAACTCACTGAGTTGCAAGTAAATTTATGTGATTCTGGACATCTTAGATACTCTCAAAAGTCTTTTAAAGATTACACGCGTCCATTAAGCCTATGGACAACACATGATGATCCTAGTAACCCAAGTGAATGATTCCCCAAGGTCCAATCTGCATTTGACATCTCACGAAATAGCAGAAGAGCCTAAGATCTCAGTACATTCATCAAACAGATTCCTAAATAACAAGATTTGGGAATGTGCTATCATCAACTTTTTTTGCAATACACCCGTATCACATGCAAAAATGCCTACGCAAAATATTCAATCAAATTATTTATAACTCACCATCATGGCTGCAGCTGTAGATACATGCATACCCCAGCCCTCAGGGGATCATTCCCACGATGATGATGATTTTCCTAGTGCCTCCAAAGGAAATGGGGAATTGATTGTTCATAAGATCAGCATTGGAAAAAGGAGGACCTTCCCCAAGCACTAATGAAGATCATATTCCTGGGGAAGTTAGCAGAATATCAGGACTACATCCAAGTTTACACAGACAGAAACAAAATGCAGTTGTGCAGTAGTTATTCCCTCCCAGAGCCTGTCTCTTTCCTATCGTTTACCTCCCCCCCAACCTGACAATTTTCTCTGCAGAGCTTATGGCAATTAAGTTTTCACTTCAAGCCATATCAAGAAAACAGAGATCAAACATCAGAAGTATAGCGTCTGCACTGATTCGCTGTCAGCTCTGAATTACCTCTCACAACAGCAACATCAAGCAAGAAATGTTGCCATTGATATTGAAAATTCGGTTACACAACTTGCAAAAAAAGGGTATATCTGTTCTATTTATATGGGTTCCAGCATACTGTGGTATAACAGGAAGCGAATTAGCAGATCAGGCTGCAAAACAAGCCTCCCAACTGGGCCTGATTGCTCAAATCCCTATTACTGGTCCTGAATTTCTGTCTTCAATCAGTTTAAAAATTTTGGTAGAAGAAGAGGCTTGGCTCTATTCTTCCTATACTCAGCTCCTGGATCTCTATGATTATAAGCAGCCATCAAAAGAAATGTACCTCACATCTTGCATCCTTTCCACTTGCTTATTTCTGGTATCACCCCTATTACTGGTCCTGAATTTCTGTCTTCAATCAGTTTAAAAATTTTGGTAGAAGAAGAGGCTTGGCTCTATTCTTCCTATACTCAGCTCCTGGATCTCTATGATTATAAGCAGCCATCAAAAGAAATGTACCTCACATCTTGCATCCTTTCTACTTGCTTATTTCTGGTAACACCCCTATTACTGGTCCTGAATTTCTGTCTTCAATCAGTTTAAAAATTTTGGTAGAAGAAGAGGCTTGGCTCTATTCTTCCTATACTCAGCTCCTGGATCTCTATGATTATAAGCAGCCATCAAAAGAAATGTACCTCACATCTTGCATCCTTTCTACTTGCTTATTTCTGGTATCACCCCTATTACTGGTCCTGAATTTCTGTCTTCAATCAGTTTAAAAATTTTGGTAGAAGAAGAGGCTTGGCTCTATTCTTCCTATACTCAGCTCCTGGATCTCTATGATTATAAGCAGCCATCAAAAGAAATGTACCTCACATCTTGCATCCTTTCTACTTGCTTATTTCTGGTAACACCCCTATTACTGGTCCTGAATTTCTGTCTTCAATCAGTTTAAAAATTTTGGTAGAAGAAGAGGCTTGGCTCTATTCTTCCTATACTCAGCTCCTGGATCTCTATGATTATAAGCAGCCATCAAAAGAAATGTACCTCACATCTTGCATCCTTTCTACTTGCTTATTTCTGGTAACACCCCTATTACTGGTCCTGAATTTCTGTCTTCAATCAGTTTAAAAATTTTGGTAGAAGAAGAGGCTTGGCTCTATTCTTCCTATACTCAGCTCCTGGATCTCTATGATTATAAGCAGCCATCAAAAGAAATGTACCTCACATCTTGCATCCTTTCTACTTGCTTATTTCTGGTATCACCCCTATTACTGGTCCTGAATTTCTGTCTTCAATCAGTTTAAAAATTTTGGTAGAAGAAGAGGCTTGGCTCTATTCTTCCTATACTCAGCTCCTGGATCTCTATGATTATAAGCAGCCATCAAAAGAAATGTACCTCACATCTTGCATCCTTTCTACTTGCTTATTTCTGGTAACACCCCTATTACTGGTCCTGAATTTCTGTCTTCAATCAGTTTAAAAATTTTGGTAGAAGAAGAGGCTTGGCTCTATTCTTCCTATACTCAGCTCCTGGATCTTTATGATTACAAGCAGCCATCAAAAGAAATGTACCTCACATCTTGCATCCTTTCTACTTGCTTATTTCTGGTATCACCCCTATTACTGGTCCTGAATTTCTGTCTTCAATCAGTTTAAAAATTTTGGTAGAAGAAGAGGCTTGGCTCTATTCTTCCTATACTCAGCTCCTGGATCTCTATGATTATAAGCAGCCATCAAAAGAAATGTACCTCACATCTTGCATCCTTTCTACTTGCTTATTTCTGGTAACACCCCTATTACTGGTCCTGAATTTCTGTCTTCAATCAGTTTAAAAATTTTGGTAGAAGAAGAGGCTTGGCTCTATTCTTCCTATACTCAGCTCCTGGATCTCTATGATTATAAGCAGCCATCAAAAGAAATGTACCTCACATCTTGCATCCTTTCTACTTGCTTATTTCTGGTATCACCCCTATTACTGGTCCTGAATTTCTGTCTTCAATCAGTTTAAAAATTTTGGTAGAAGAAGAAGCTTGGCTCTATTCTTTCTATACTCAGCTCCTGGATCTCTATGATTATAAGCAGCCATCTAAAGAAATGTACCTCACATCTTGCATCCTTTCTACTTGCTTATTTCTGGTATCACCCCTATTACTGGTCCTGAATTTCTGTCTTCAATCAGTTTAAAAATTTCGGTAGAAGAAGAGGCTTGGCTCTATTCTTCCTATACTCAGCTCCTGGATCTCTATGATTATAAGCAGCCATCAAAAGAAATGTACCTCACATCTTGCATCCTTTCTACTTGCTTATTTCTGGTATCACCCCTATTACTGGTCCTGAATTTCTGTCTTCAATCAGTTTAAAAATTTTGGTAGAAGAAGAGGCTTGGCTCTATTCTTCCTATACTCAGCTCCTGGATCTCTATGATTATAAGCAGCCATCAAAAGAAATGTACCTCACATCTTGCATCCTTTCTACTTGCTTATTTCTGGTATCACCCCTATTACTGGTCCTGAATTTCTGTCTTCAATCAGTTTAAAAATTTTGGTAGAAAAAGAGGCTTGGCTCTATTCTTCCTATACTCAGCTCCTGGATCTCTATGATTATAAGCAGCCATCAAAAGAAATGTACCTCACATCTTGCATTCTTTCTACTTGCTTATTTCTGGTATCACCCCTATTACTGGTCCTGAATTTCTGTCTTCAATCAGTTTAAAAATTTTGGTAGAAGAAGAGGCTTGGCTCTATTCTTTCTATACTCAGCTCCTGGATCTCTATGATTATAAGCAGCCATCAAAAGAAATGTACCTCACATCTTGCATCCTTTCTACTTGCTTATTTCTGGTATCACCCCTATTACTGGTCCTGAATTTCTGTCTTCAATCAGTTTAAAAATTTTGGTAGAAGAAGAGGCTTGGCTCTATTCTTCCTATACTCAGCTCCTGGATCTCTATGATTATAAGCAGCCATCAAAAGAAATGTACCTCACATCTTGCATCCTTTCTACTTGCTTATTTCTGGTAACACCCCTATTACTGGTCCTGAATTTCTGTCTTAAATCAGTTTAAAAATTTTGGTAGAAGAAGAGGCTTGGCTCTATTCTTCCTATACTCAGCTCCTGGATCTCTATGATTATAAGCAGCCATCAAAAGAAATGTACCTCACATCTTGCATCCTTTCTACTTGCTTATTTCTGGTATCACCCCTATTACTGGTCCTGAATTTCTGTCTTCAATCAGTTTAAAAATTTTGGTAGAAGAAGAGGCTTGGCTCTATTCTTCCTATACTCAGCTCCTGGATCTCTATGATTATAAGCAGTCATCGAAAGAAATGTACCTCACATCTTGCATCCTTTCTACTTGCTTATTTCTGGTAACACCCCTATTACTGGTCCTGAATTTCTGTCTTCAATCAGTTTAAAAATTTTGGTAGAAGAAGAGGCTTGGCTCCATTCTTCTCATATCCAGCTCCTGGATCCCTATGATTATAAGCAGCCATCAAAATAAATGAACCTCACATCTTGCATCCTTTCTAATTGCCTATTTCTTCTTAGATGTGGCCAAGCAAAGACAAAATCAACCCTATTCCAGTGGAAAATGGCCCCATCCCCCAACTGCGACACATGTTGAGTGTATGAAGACATACCTCACATCATCTTTAACTGTAGAAAATATAAAAAAGAGAGGGAAGTACTAAGAAATTGCTCTGAGAAGGCATTTAAAACATTCACAATGCGTTCTGTTCTGGGACACCACACGTCTCCTCCTTGGGCTAAATGACTAAGCACAAACATTTTAGGTAGATTTGTTAAGACTACTGGTTTAGTTCATTACCTTTAAGTTGTTTTTTTTTTCACCTATATAATAGTTGATTTTAGAGTTATCCTATTTATTATTTTAGATATATTTGATCTGGTTAAATTTTTATATTTGGTTGTATGAGACAGGTTTTAATGTGTAAAATCGTATCATTTATTATAATTGTGCTGTATGTGTATTTTAATTGCTGTATGACAATGCATATTTGCAGTATTTTGTTTCTTGCTTCTCAACGCAGGCAGTTACTGCAGGTGAATAACCTCCCTCCATTAGTAAGTTAAGTGATACATGTTCTGGTCCAGTGAATATTGACTGAAGTGAGACCGAAGCAAGCTAGTGATTACAGAAGGCACAGAATATTTGAGTAATACGAACGCATATGACCTCTTAGTCAAACGCGTCAAACTCAAAACAACAACAACTAACAGAGGTTTATTGAAAATAAAATCGAGACACATAGGTACACTTTGACTTGTGGTGGTATAGTGAAAATTAATTAACGACTTATCTACTGAATTTCGAATTACATAGGCAATTTTCGGGTCACTTTGACTTCCAGAGGTAAAATATAACCGCAAAATTCTTTCGAGTTATGCATGTTTTTCTATAACTTAGACAGGTTTTTATAAGACGATTGAAAATAATTCGGTATATTGAAGATTTCGAGTTATCGAGGTTCGAGTTATTGATAGCCGACTATATATATAGATTTATACTAGACCAAAGAGCTTGCAAGGTAGATGGCCTTTATTGTGACAGAAAAGTTTAAACCAGAGATTCCATTTGCAGCTTCCCGTCCATGCACAGAGTCCATCCAAAGTTTGGAATAAAATTTTAATACCTAGCGCTAAAATCCTTGCTCTCAGTTATAATTTCTTAGAGCATTCACAACACATCTACAATTCACCTGTGTTCAAAACTATTAGTGGCATCCTGTACCCAGGCCACTCAGCACATCCCCAGGTGACGGTTAGGGTAACACCCTACATATATATAGGGTGCTTCCATAGGAGGCTCGGACCAAGGGGGACCTTGTCCCAAGGGTCCTCGAAGGGGGGGGGGGGCATAAATATAGGCAGAGGAGGAAGAAGGTCCCCCAAATGTACTCTCAGTAGGGCCAAGCAGCATATGGACACGTCCTGTGAGTGACAAATTTCTCCCTTCAATGGGTAAAATTGCACAGTGATACAGAACACCATTGTGGGAGGATCCTCTATAAGATGACAACTACAGTAGGGCACAAGATCCAATAGCCTCTGCAAAGGGCTGCTCGAACTTAAAATTCGATTATTAGACTCGTTTCCAAAAGAGTATTTTACCTTGTTTTTCTGACCTTAGCTTTTTTAAGAAGACTTGAGTTATGCTGATCATGAAGAAATAATGCCCATAACTGTTGCATTTTCTTGGGACAGCCGCTAATGCATCTAGCCAGGTTTACTTGCCCCCTCCTCCCTAGGTTTCGAAAAATACTGTTTTTGGGGTAAGTTCATTAAAAAAAATGGAATAAAATAGCAATTTCCAAAATGTATGTCTTTTTACAATCTATTCACATATCCCTTGATGAAGAAAAGTTCTACTTAACTTTTCAACCCTTACTCAGAGATACTGTATTCTGTTGAATTTGCAATGAGCACATTTTAACTCTCAATCAACTATCTCTCTACTCAAATATACCTGAACTCTAGCCTTTTTTCATAAAACAAAATTTCAGAAGGGGGTCATTTTTAAATTAGGGACAAAACAAAAGAAAAAGAACAGAGCAAAAGCAGGAAAAGTGAATTTTAGAATCTAATCTTTTGTAGGAGTTCAAACCTTAAAAGAAATTTATTTTTCTAACTTTTTCTTTGTTTGCCAGAATATAAGATGGCATTATTTCTTGAAAACAATTTCCCTGAAGTCTCCCATTCTTCAGCAATGCATTAAAATAAACATATTAAAATGAATGATAAAGAGTATATTTAAGTCTTAGTGTTCACTTATAGTATCAAAGACCATTAACACTCCCAGAACTTTCAGTCCATTTACAGTCTTTCACAACAAAGAGTCAACCCTCAGTAAGTAATTTTGTGGCTTTCCTGGGGAAGTTAGTAAATATATTCTTAATAATATTTGATTTCATACCTGAAGGTGATCATTAATTGATGTGTCTACCAGTAATTCTAGCAAGTCAAAGGGATATTTAGACTTTTCTTTATATTCCTGTGTAGAGAGCTTCCTTACATTCTTAAACTTCAATTTGAAATTGTCATCCATAGATCTAAAACCAGAGAATTCACATTAGAATAGAATAGAATATATTTATTCACTACAATAGCCGGAGCTAGCATTAGCATGTCATGACAAAAATAATTTATGCCTTAAAAACACTCACAGGAAAATTTAAACAAACATTATATTAATCAAACACATATTAATCAAACATTAAATATTAGACGTGTCAATATTATTAAAATGACGGGTAAAATATGGGACAAATGATTTATGATATCTCCCAGTACTATAGGCTGAGCAAGTCAGAAACTGTGGACAGTTCTTTTTTATTTGTCAGAGTCTAGTAACTGGTCCTTCAGTTGGGAAGCTCTCAAGGTTGGGTAGTAGACGACAATGAGTTGGGGAATTCAAACAATTTAGTCCAAATCTATATGTTAGGCCATGTCTACGACTATCAAGTGAGTCCAAATTGAGTTGTTTCAGTGCATCCTCGTAAGTTGAGTAGTTTTGTCCAAATATAATTTTCACAGCTCTTTTTTGTATCGTCTCAAGTCTATCTGTTTGATCTTTTGTTAATCCTGGATGCCAAGCAGGGCATGCATACTCATGAGAAGGTCTACCATAGCTGCAGTATACAGACTTTAAAACCTCAGTTGGTGTACCAAATCTTTTTAGGTTTGAAAATGAATGTAAAAGCAAGGCGCTTTTTTAGTCAGATAGTCAACGTTCGAGTTGCATCTTAAATCATCGTCCAAAAGTATCCCAAGTATTTTAACAGTTTTCTTTGTTGGCAGTATGGAATTATGAGAAGAGTGGCTGTTACCCTTTAGGAAGGAAAACGTCATATTAGAGCTCTTAGTTTCACTGACCGTCAGTTTTACCTTTCTTAATTCAGCTTTTAGATCATGATAGATTTCGATCAAGTCAGACTGTTCAGTAGTCGGAGGGCTTAGTCGCAATGATAAAACAGTTAAATCATCAGCAAAATTTAAAACGCTCACAAATTGTTTTTAAAATACGGTTAAAAACAATAAGAAAAGAAAGCGGGCCTAATTTAGTCCCTTGTGGCGAACTACAAAAAATATTTACAAATTCAGATGGCTCATGATCAGAGAGATGGACACGCTGAGAACTTTCAAAAAGAAAACTAGCGAGCATTCGTACAACAAATGGATGGGCACCCATTGCCTTTACTTCTTCCACAACTACATTATGATCAAGACTATCAAAAGCCTTAACTATGTATGCAAATAATGGATCAACATCGGCCCCATTATTTTCTAAGTGCTTAAGGATAGTATTCAGCAATGCAACCAAATAATGAACAGTAATTTGCCTGGATCTAAATCCAAATTGTTGGGAATCAATATTATCATTTATGTCATCAAATAAACAATCGAAAATAAAACTTTCAAATACTTTTCAGAGAGCTGGTGTTTTCGAAATGGGCCTCATATCGGTAATATCTTTAGGTGCCTTGCATTTGGGGATTGGCGTTACATACGCCTGTTTAAAAATACATGGGAAAACGCCATCAATAGAACATAGGTTAAAAATTGCCGTTAAATGAGTATATAAAATATCAGCATACTCAATAATCAATTTAATCGGTATCTCACTAGGATAACTGAATTTAAAGAATCAAGTACCTTCAACTTTTTAGCAACTAAACAAATCTCTAGTATAGGGATATTTGAAACTGAATCATTCGGTGGTAATTTTCTTAGTTGCAGATGAATTTCACAAAATGATGCAAAAAAGTCATTCATTTCACTAGGTAACAGGGGTTTACCATTGACGTCTCTTACTTCAACTCTGGTTACTTTTTTGCCAATAATGTTCTGAACTAAATCATGGAACTTCCTTGGGTTGGATTTATATATTTTGCTTATTATTTTAGACCCATACTGCTTACGTGTACATCTTATTTTATATACAATTAAATTTCTTACTCTTTTGAAATCTTTTACGAGTCCAGTTGAATGCAGTTCGTTTCTCACTTTTATCTTATTCCGAATCTCTTGAGTAATCCATGGTTAATCATTAGATTTCACATATTTTTTTGTGGGAAAATTTCACAGTATTTTTCTAACAGTTCCCTTACAGAATAAACTTGCCATTTTGTCACCGTCAGAGAGTGAAAGAGTATCACGCCAGTCACGATCTGTGAGCCATTTCTTGTAGAGGTTTACTAATTCAGGTGTGAAAGGCCTGTACACCACACTATTTATTTGTCTATTTGGGATAAAAATGATTGGATGTCCAAGCAACACACAGGTGATCACTCAAACCTAATGGGGGTAAAGTAACTGGAGTATTATAATATTCAGGACAGTTGCTAAAAATGAGATCCAACATATGGTTACCTCTTGTGGGCACATTGACAACCTGCTTAAGTGATAGTGAATTACTTAGCCATTTGGCATCTAATTCATTAAAGTCACCACACATTATGATACCAGCATTAGGATACAAGGATCGTACATTATTAGTGCAATTCTGTAAGTAATTCACAAGGTCTCTACGATAGGGGCCACAGGGCGGATAGTAAACAACACATATCAGTGATGCCACTTCCTTGGGAAGCTTCTTAGGCCTGTACTACAACCCAAATACTTCAAAACCATACTTATTTGGTATACTACTGAAAGTGAGAACTCGATTTCTTATAAACAATCAACAAATAATACCAACACCACCACCAATTGTTACTGTAATATCATCGGGTGTCATTTTAGGTTTGAAATAGGTATCATATCCCTCAAATGCGACAACACCTTCAGTCGGGGACCATGATTCACAGATACAAGCAATATCAACCAGTTCATTCTTCAAGCAAAGTTCAACCTCTTCTAATTTGTTCATAAGTGACCAGATATTTGATAATAGTATTTTCGGAAATACATAGGGATGAAAGAAGGGCTTTACACTGCAGCCTCGAATCTCCTTGCCAGCACATTGAATAGGCAATGCATAGAGCACCCCCCAAAAAAGTCCCCCGGACCCTACCCCATGTACTACAGAAAACGTTCAATCTCTTGGTTGGTCAAATCAACTTTCTCAAAGCTCACATGAGGGGTCATTGAATAATACAATGGTAGAAGTGGGGGCGTATGTCATTATACAGGATGATTATTAAACTGAATTTCAAGAGGTCCTATCAAGAAGCTCCAAAAAAAGGAAAAAAATCTCCCCGATCAAAAATAATACCCCTCTCCATGATCCAGCATTCCCCTCACAAAACCTTGGAATATACTTCAAAAACACTCCAGATACCCCCCTTGAGATAAAAAAGATAGCTCTCTTGAGGGTTGCAATCTTTAAAGTGTTAAAATCAATGTTCTCATTAAACATTAACCGTAATGGATCTCTGCTAATAGCCCTCCAAGATTCTAAATCAGAAGATGCATTACGGAATTCAAAATCTCTTCTTAACATACCAATAAAATCTGTTCTCTGGACCCCAAACCAAAACCCAACTAAAATAGTAGTGTACAACATCTCTCCAGAAATTCCTATTCAGGATCTAAAAGAAGGGCTCTCTGACAGAACTGGTAACCCAATCCCAGAAGCTGATGTAACCCAATTGGGTAAACCAGATGGCAATGGCCAAAAGTTAATTAAGTCTTTCTTATTCACACTAAGAGAAGAAAATAATAACCTGGATCAGGTATTCCTTTTTGGACAAAGGAAACCCTACAAGCAAAAACCTATCCAATGCCGAAAATGTTTAAAACTAGGACACACGAAAAACACATGCAGTGAAACATTACATGAATGCAATTCTTGTAAAAGCTCCCACCCCACTGGAATGACAAATTGTAAAAACAATCAGTTAAAAATGTATCAACTGCAACGGTCCCCACGATTCTACAAGAAAAACTTTATGCCCTATATATAAAAAATGAGCACTAACACTCCAAATAGCAACAGAAAAAAAAAAATACCTTACCCATTGTGTGCAGCAATGGAAGCAAATCTAGCTAAATCACGGCTGACCGAAAACTCTACGAAACAACCCTACCCTCTCACCCACAGACTAACCATTCTACGAAAAGCATCAAGCACCCCCCAATAAGACTCCTTCCTCGAAACAACCCAGCTCACACTCCTATAAGAGAGATTCACCCTGGACAAACCATATAGCCTCTGCAAGCAATGATAGAAGATCAGAATGGCCACCTCTCCCAAGTAGAGATGAATCAGAAGTATTATCGGGAATTAATCAAATTATCAACAAAAAGTCAGATGAAAATCCAAATGAAATAACTCCTAACATGTCCATTTCTATATTAAATTCTAATGTAGTACAGTCAATGAGCCTACAACAACCACAAAAAGTAAAAATCATAAGCGAATTGGCAAGATTGTACCTACCCAATCACATGCATATCCAAGCAAAAAAAGATCTTGCTCTACTCCTAGCAAAGCTCAACATTGATACACAGAAATATGAAAATTAAAACAACAAAGCAGCATATCTCAATACTTCAGTGGAATGTAAGATCACTTTCAGAAAATAAGTTACATGAACTTTTATCTTTTATGAATAATAATTCCATTGATATTGTTTGCCTTCAGGAAACGCATTTGACTAAAAACCAACAAACAAAGTCTCCAGGATATACAATCCTGAGAAAGGATAGGTCTTCATAGAGAAAAGGAGGTGGCGTAGCTATAATTTTAAATAATAATATTAAATTTTTGGGGTATTAATTTCCCAGATTTCTCAAATGATGTTGATGTTATTGATGTTCAATGTCTAGATAAATAATACAAAAACATACATATTAAGCCTTTATAACCCTAATAGCCAGACTACAGATGCCATGGATTTTTTCACTTATATAACTAATTCTAATGTGTTAAAAACATAATCATCTGCGGGGATTTTAATGCCCAAAGTCTTCTGTGGGGGGACAAGCCAGCAACTAAGCTGGTAAGCTTATTGAAAGATTGACTTCAAATAATGTCGATTTAGCAATTGCTACCCCTCCTAATCTAAATACATATTTTAACCCCAAAAGTGGGAAATACTCAACTATTGACCTCCTAATTGTGTCAATAAATATACTGAATAAAATTTATATAAAGAAAATTGAAAATTTATACACTGACCATTTTGCAATAGTATCCTCTTTAAATGAACCAGCTAAAATTCCCCCACATATCCCTAAATATGTCAACACTAAAGCAAATTGGACCATATTTAGAAAGAAGCTTAATGATGAAATTCTATGTCACCCAGAATTCACATACCTCAGTTGTAACAGCGGACACACATGCCGAAGTTATGACATCTATACTAACAAATACAGCCAATCATGCTATACCCAAAACATCACCTAGGAAAACAATCCCTAAACACACCCCTAAAGCATGGTGGACAAAAGATTGCCAAATTATTTGGAGAATAAAAAATGCAACTAGGAGAACATACCTAAAAAACCATCCCCTACTACATATTTAAGTAAATTACAAGCAGGGGCTAATCTTAAGAGAACAATAATTAATGCTAAATATAATTATTGGAATAATTTTGCAAACAGTCTTTCAAGAGAAACATGTGAGCCAATCATACATAAACTTATAAGCAAAATATGTGGGAAAAAACATCCCCCAGCCCACTTCTGTATGAACTAATACATTAGAATACTCCCTATAACAATGACATTGAAAAGACAAAATTATTTACTACCCTTTTCTCAAAAAAGCTAACACCTAAAAATGAAAATTTCACTACTCAAATCTTGACAAATCCAATTTACCAGCTCCGACCAGAAACAGAGTATATAAACCGCCCCTTCTCAATACATGAATTGAATAATGCAATATAACATATCAAGGCCAATGCTACAAGTAGCTATGATAATATACACCCTACACGGATAAAGAATCTTACCCCTTTGTATAAGCAGGAGCTCCTAAATTGCTATAGCCTTGCAGGCTACATCCACATTCCCTAATATCTGGATATGTTCATCTATCCTACCAATTTTAAATAAAAATAAACATAAACATGACCCCGAGTCATACAGACCTATAATGATTACTCCACAATCCCATTAGACTCCGACTCCCCTGGTCAGCCTTCTTAGCTATCCCTACTTACTCTCCAATCCATGCTGTTACAGAAAGGTTTCGCAAAAGTTTTATACCCTTTATTCTGGAACACCTTAATAAATAATTCGTGATTATGTACTTGCCAAATTCCCATTTCCTCTATTGCCGATTTTATTCTTTTTTTATTTACTGCAATGTTTTTGTAATTTAATCGTTAAGTTTACTGATTTGCCCTTTATCTTTGATGATTTTGCTTTTTAATTACTTTTAATTTTAAGTGACTGACTTAATGTACTGTTTTGAATTTTTTTTTTCTTAGTTTTTACTGACATATAAAGCGAATTCGGCTCTATAGAGCTTGTGATAGTCTTTTGAAAATAAATATTATCTTATCTTATCTATCCTGTGCTGGGAAAAGTAATAGAGAAAATGATTTACCATCGGCTGTTATGGTTTGTTGAGAAGAATAATCTGATACCACATTCTCAAACTGGCTTCAGGAAAAACCACTGCTCAACAGATACTTTCATATTGTTAACATATGCAATAAATGAATCCCTATCAAAAAATAATGTCCTAACATCTGCATTCCAAGACTTTGAAGGAGCATATGACAATGTTGACTACCAGATTCTTTTAGTTAAACTTGCAAATCTTGGACTACCCCCCCCCCCCCCAAACTTGTATCCTTCATAGAATCTTTCATAGAAAACTGAAGTTTCATTTTTTGTGTAGGTTCAGCCTCTTCACCCAAAACTTCAACAACCAAAGGCCTTCCACAGGGTGCAGTCCTGAAATGCCTCCTCTTTCCCCTATTTCTCTGGGACATGAACCTCCCACATACCAATCTACAGTATGCTGATGATCTGGTATTATGGGCAACCGGCAACACCTTTGAGATTGCACATTCAAAGTTGCAGAATGCACTTTTCCAATTTGAAAAGTTTTCTCATAAGTTCAATTTACCTATTGCACCCACCAAGTCCAAAATTATCCAATTCCACCATAAGTAAAATAATCCTAATGCAAGGCTAACACTAAATGGAATACTTATTCTAGAAGACAATCAAATTAATTATCTAGGCCTCATACTTGACCAAAAACTAAACTTCCACCTTCACATCACAAACACAATAAAAAAAATGCTATAGAAAACAAGAATAGTAAAAATACTACTAGCCACACCTTGGGGCTGTAATGAGAAAACACTACTCCAATTTTATAAATCACATATAAGACCCCATATTGATTATGGCCTCATAGTTTATGGTGCTTGTGCTAAGACCCATATGCAAAAATTGACAACACAATATGATATAATTTGTCTCATATTTGGTCTTAGGAAACCAACAAATACTAAGTTTCTGCTTACTGAGAGTGGACTATCACCAATACATGAAAGAAGAAGATCTCTTCTAATTAATTACCTTTCAAAAATTGAAGCCAATGATTCTCATACCCTGACTAACTGGTTAAGAAAGCCATCTATGTTTAGAGACATTGCAAATGAATATGCAAATACCTAGAAGAAGTTCCCAGTAACAGTAAAATCTATTGCACCCACATTGCCCCCCCCCCATGGAGTTGGTCAATCCCCACAATAGAAACTGATTTCTCAAAGTGGAGCAAAGAACTTACCCTCACTGCTTTTATACAGAAAAATTTTTCTGAGCTCAATACTGTTGCATATAAAAACAATTTCCAAATTTTTTTTGATGGTTCCAAAATGAATGAGAAAGTGGCAAGCAGAGCGTTTATTCCAACCCATAACATTGCTTTAGGCGAGATATTACACGACAATGCATCTGTAATATCTGCCGAAATAAATGCCATAATCATGGCATTAGAGTTCCTCATGGTTAATGAATATATGACTGTTAATTTTAAAAATATTATAATATATTCTGACTCTTTATCAAGCCTTGAGCTGCTTTCTTCAGCTTCTCAGTATAAGATGGATATTGACACATTTCTTTGTCTTAGGATTATTGATATTCTCGCTTCAAGAGGTATTTTAACTCATCTCCAGTATATCCCAAGCCACTTGGGTATCATAGGTAACCATAAGGCAGATGAAATAGCAAAAAATGCTTTAATACTCCTTATGCAAAAAATACTCCTAGTATCAAAAGATTTACTGCAAGAAATCTGAGCAGAAAAAAGATAAATAAGATCAACCAACTCTGTAGCTCTGTTCAGGTCACAGAGTGAGTCAAAAGGAAAAGGGCTGAATAGTCTCGACTGAAAAGCCCCCGCCTGCTGAAAAAGAAGAAGAATCGGTTCCAAGTTGGGATACTTGGAAGACATGGTTTGAGGGGTGGGTGAATCTTTGATTTCTTTGAAATTCCAAACTAGTTGGTTGTTAGTACTGGATATATTGCTGGAAGGCTGGCAGATGTTGGTTCTAGCTAGTTTCTCCAAGGTTTCATGACGAGTGGTTGGTATGAGGGGGGAGGGGCATTGGCTGATTTAAGACAAGTGGTTTGAGCTTCAAGCTCATAAGCGAGACTGTAAATTGTTGTCTTTGGCAACCATGTTTTGACAGAGGTGGAATTTTTTGCAATTCGCAGTTCAGTATTGGAACGTAGCTTTTCCCTTCTGTGGGAAGTGAGATACACATTAGGACAACAGTTCATGAAACAAAGGCCATGAGCAATTTTTTTACACAGAGATCTGTGAGGAAGAGTACAACACTCATCGCGGCAGATGCCTTTGAAATAATCCACGCAAATATAGAGAAACGTGCAACTCTCTGCCTTTCTACAGCATCGCCTTATGTGAAATCTGCAGACACATTGTTCAGGAATATGATCTGTTGTAAGACCCTCTTCATCTGTATGCAGAGACTGAGAATACTGTAGGTCGGTTTGTGCGGTTTGACTAGTAACAAAGTTACTGCATTGAACAGATACATTATTACTGAGAACTTTAGAGCTGGTTATATTACCCTGGTTTAAGCACTTCTCCCAGGTAAAAAGAAAGAAATGTCCCGAGGGTTTCTGCAGAGCAAGGACTATGTCTGCATCAATTGCAGTGCAGGCCGCATACATGCAGTGTAAACAAATAAGACAATCAAACGAAGGGCAGTCTTTTGTCAGTTTGTCACATAAGAGGCAGCTCAGATCAGGACCTGAGCAGTCATTTCTTTCCTCAGTGATATTTTCTATAGTATCCATAAATCTCAGTGCATCACCAGGAGTGCCTGGAGATTTAGATGACAAGTTTTCTATTGGGAAGATAGTGCTCTTTTTAAGTAGATCCTGGATTTTTTTTAGTTGTTACTTAGCTATTTTGGACTATTATTTTTCAACCTCAGTTTTTTTAGAGTAAAGGTTTTTTGGGAATTTTTTTGTGTACAAATTACACACACAGAGGTTTTCTTCAAGTCATTAGAGTAGTTAGTTCTTCCACAATTAAAATGAGACCATTTATTACATTTGATACACTGCACGCCACCTGTTTTGCTTGCAATTCTTTTTAAAACATACCATGACAGTTTCAAATTAACTTCCTAAACCATTTTTGAGATATTGTGCATATGTCTTTGGTGACACCACAGGTGTACTTAGTGAGTTTTGATTTAGTTAAAAATCCTCCCCAACATTCCCTGAAAGTTTCAATTTAATACCATTAGCCCTTTCCAACAAGCAAAACCTATATGTTAACAATGAATGACTTGCATAAATTACAGCCCTTACCCTGAGGGCTGTCTGGGGTCAAATCATCCATAGAAGCATAGTTATCGGACCTCTTTTTGAACAAATTACCTATTTCAAAATTTTCTCAGACATCTTTGAGGCTTGATTGGGGGCCTGAAGAATAAAATATGTAAGAGGAGGGCTGGTCACCCTCCAATTTCTTTTGTCTCTTGAAAGGCATTAAAACTTTCAATTTCAAAACAAATAACTCCTCTCCAAAGTTTCTAAGGTTACTTATTCTGCAAAAAGTGACCAGAAGAAAAAACAATACATGTTAGAGCCATATGTGATGCTAATTATTTCCTTTGTGGATTCCCTTCCCCCCAAAAGGGACACTTATTCCTTATTATTTACCAGTAGAAATGTGTTTAAAATAAATGGTTAAAAAGAATCATAGATACTTACTGTATCACACTTATTATAAGTGTAGTGTTTTGCTTTACCTCTATCTCTCCCTGACAGACTGACATACAAAACAATATATATTTACACCATATCTTATAGGGCAAATCTTACCTATATTTATATATTTATTTATATTATTTATATATTTATATTTTTAAATATTTTTTTTATATATTTTTATATATTTATATTACCTATATTTCTCCTTTATTTATTTAAAACAAACACAAATCAATCAACAGGAAGAGAAGAGTGGCACAATTATAAAATGTAAAATGAATAAATAGTGGTTCATATATTTGTCCATAAGAGAGGGGCAAGGGCAAAGTGATGCAATACACTTTTATGAATAAGGAAAGTATGTAGAACAATTTCCAGACTTTTTGCTAACCATTTTATCCTATGAAAAAATATGCAATATCTAGAGCTTAGAAGATTGAGTAGGCAAAAAGCCTATACTGTGCATGTTTCAATTTTGACAACAAACATTTGTTGGTACATCTTAAGGAATGATATTAATAAGTATTTTTAAAAATATTAAAGTAATTCTTGGAGTATTAAACTGTTTACTTCAGGAAAAGATAAATGCAGCACTCCTATTAGAAATTTGAATTGTAGTTTTTAATCCTGACATCTATTTTGATTTTTCTTCGGGATCGCATATCAATAGTGTCAATGCCAGTGCAGATCAATTGTTGCCATTTTTGGTACAATTTAGAGGTCAACGTGATGCAACATGGAAAAATAAAGGGCATAGAAGCTATGTTTATAG
Source organism: Artemia franciscana (assembly GCF_032884065.1). Classification (NCBI taxonomy): domain Eukaryota; kingdom Metazoa; phylum Arthropoda; class Branchiopoda; order Anostraca; family Artemiidae; genus Artemia; species Artemia franciscana. The sequence goes on along the minus strand of NC_088869.1, from coordinate 23,091,225 downwards.
GCTTGAGGAGTACAGGGTAGTTTCCATTGTGAAGCTGTTTGAAAATAAGTCAGTGCCTGTGGCCTCATTGTACTGTGCCGTAGCTCCAGTTGACCAGTGTCAAAGGTGAAATGTAAGTACTCATAGCCATGTCAAGGTGAATCACCCTATGTCAGTGCTCCTACAAAGAGAAAAGCTAAAACTACAGAAGCAGGCATGCCATCAGAATCGGCGCACTATGAAACTGCTGGCCATCTACCCGAAAAAGTCGAAACGGAACGCTTCCAGTACGAAAATGTGCAAGGGGTGCAACTAGCTGAATTCTCGCTTGTTACAATAGCGTCTTACTATATCAAATTACAAATCTTACAAATTACGAATCTTATTCGTGTCTCTGGCCTAGTTAAGATTTATATATGTTCTATATTCAGTTAACTTAGGTTAACTTAATGTTAACTAAGTTATCATCAGTTAACTTAGGGTGTCATATTTATTCTGTTTGGATGTAAAACATTTCACAGAATTAATTTTTTGTGACCTATGCTAAATAAATTGCATGATAGATTTGACATAAATAACAATTTCCAGTCTCACCACAATGTATATAAATAAAAGTTTAGCCTAGACGTGGCATGTATTGAGGAGTGAGGCCCAACTTAATAAAATGGAAAACTATACAAAAAACATAGATGTGAGAAGAAAAATTAACAAAGTTGGTTTCGGAGATCTATACGAAATCATCAAGAAGCAGATGTATGAAAGCAGATACTTTAGTAAGCCATAAATCATTTAATAAGCCATAACTAAATTACTTCTTAAAGGCTTTGGAGCTTAAAAAAGATATCTAATTAGATTCACTATAGAAATGGCGTCGATTATATGGAAAAGCAGGAAATAGGTAGGTTCAAGTATCACTACTCGATGGTTGTCTAGACAAATCATTGTAGCTCAATATTGGGAACAGTAGGATAGCTTCACTTTATTCTTACATGTGGAAAAGTCTTAGTGTCCATACAGCCAGGGAAGGCCACTGTCAAACAAAAGAAAGATCTGGTTTCGCTAATTTTTTTAAAGCTTCCTTTGCCTTCATGGTATATATTTACCTTTGCCTCAGGTCTTCAAAACATGTTGAAGACCTTAAAAGGAAGTTTTAAGCAAAAGTTGCCCAGATTCAACTTGTCCATAAAATTTTTCTAAAGTGTACAAGAAAATTTTACCTCAGTTTGTTTTACCTATCTATACCAAAAACGGCGATTCCCGCTTCTTTTGCCCATATTACGCAAACTACTGCTTCAATTTTGAGGATGTGGATTATGAGGTTATAGTGGAAGTAATACTTACCAAAGAAAAGACGTCTCGGTCTACTGCAGTTTCGTATAAAAAAAGTGTTTTTCATTTTCAAAAAAAGTGTTTTTAAAAAAAAAGTGGAAATTTTTCATTTTACTCTACCAGGAGATGTGAAAGCTTTTGATCAACTCCAAAATTTGTCAGTGATAAATTTCAATAGGCTTCATCCAGGTCATTCTGTGGAAATGGAGCAAGATCAGCCAAACTTGGCACCAGTGTTGGTTCAGTTTCCAAATTTACTAAGGGTCTATGACTTAGACGGCACCGTCCAAAAGGGGAAGAGATTGTCTATTTGCCCAAATCTTGGTAATTTTGTTGACTTAAACCCTGCCCTGTTTTGGGATCGGGTTTACAAGCAAAAAGATATTAAAAACAAATATATTTTGAAAACAAGCTGCTTTGGTATTTTCAATATTAAATTTAGAGAAACCCTTTTCTCTAAATTTTTAAAAACACCGTTTTCAATCTTCAAAAACAGTTTAAGAAGTTTTTTCATATTCATTTTCCATATTTCGATGATTGGATGTTCTTAGTCGGCTAATTATTTAAGCAGCGTTGATGTTTGTAAATTGCCGCATATAGAATTGATTAGCCCAGTTTTGAAGCGGCTAATGATAGTTTTTGGCATGATTTTTATTCTCTCATGGATCAAAGAATAATGTCAAAATAAAAAATGATTAATGAACTGGCAATGAGAATATTATTCACAAATTACAAGTAATAAATAGTAAAAAAAAGTACATAAAACTTTTTATCGAAAACCTTAGATATCATGATCAGATATGCAATTCAGAGAGTAGCAATTCCGTCCATGCAAAATATACAGAAGAAATTGGATTTACCCAAAATAAAATCCAAAATTTATTGCGATGCACTAGGACAAAAACAAAAAGTAAGGGATACGTTTGTCTATGTGCCTTATTTTACAATGTCAATAAGGGTTGGGTATCCGAGGGCCTTTAGGCTACGTGTAATGATGCTATTCCCCTCAGAATCCTGTGCTACACGAGCATAAGCCTCAAATGGATTGATACAATAAAAATATTTCAGTTGGACGTCAGCATTACCTTCATTTTGTCTGTGTACCAGGAGTCACCAGGACGTCTAAATTGTGTCAAAAACGGCAAAAATTGTGCTAAATGAATTAGAAAAAACAATAGATGGCACTTTGGAAAACTATAATTCAAATTTCTTGCAGGAGGAAGGCATATGATTGCTGATAATTCCATTCTTAGTCCTGAAATAATTGGTCAAATAAGTTCAGCAATAGCTAAAAGGAAACCAAAATCAGTAAATGATCTTACATCTGAATTTTCAGAGTAGGTTTGTTTTCTTATTTTAGCCATGTAATTGATATAGCTTAAGGTTGATGGAACTAGCCTTGCTTGGGACTTTTTCTTCGTCAAATTAACCTAGGCCTAGCTAAGAATAAAAAGCTAAACTAGATAAAGGTTTGGAAAAATTCTAGTTAATTGACTTCATGCTATCTCAGAAAGGGTTTAGGTTAGGAAAATGAAACTTTCAGGGATGAATCTACAGACTAAAGTATGTCCAGGGAAGGTATTTTGAAGCAATTACCTCTACTCCTTCTCCCTCTAAAGGGCCCTGACCTTTGATGACCTTTAAAAATAGGCCTATGTTTGTTATAAAAGTGAAACCTTGCAAAATAGATCTTCTGCTTAAATGAAGTACAACTAAATTGTTTTCAGCCTCATAACTTTGCTCAATCCCATTTTATAAGGCTTTAAAGATATGCAAATACATTTCCTAAATTTTGAAAACAAATTTTACCAATTCTAGTTTAGCTACTTTTTGACATTTTGGACAGGGGTTAGATTAGGAGAATGAAACTTTCAGTGATGAGTCTACAGGTTAATGTGTGTCATGGAAAGGTATTTTCAAGTATATACCTCCAACCCTTCTCCCTCTAGAGGGCAGTGACCTTTGATGACCTTTAAAAATCTTTTAGAGAAGTGAAACCTTGCAAAATAGATCTTCTGCTTAAATAAAGTAGCCCACAACAAAACTATTTTCCGCATTACATCTTTGCTCAATCCTAATTCATGAATTCCTACAAGATCTGCATATGTGTTTCCTAAATCTAGGGAAAAAACATTGACACGGCTTAAAATTCTACTCAAATCATAGGAACTATATTTTCAAAACTAAAACTAGAGAAAATAAAGTGATAACTGAAAACTTGTCAAGTGAGCAATTGTCTAAGACTTAGATTTCAGGAGAGGGTTATCATAGAAGTTTTGCCCCCCAGAGTATGATATTGACCCTGAATTCATTACTGAAAGTTAAATTTTCCCAACCTAATCCCTTTCCATATTAACATAAAGTAGTTGATAAAATTATAGCAGTTCATATAACTGACTTTCCTACAAAGTCAATGTACCACTTGATGCCTTTGTTTATGTTCTTTATGAATATAATAATTGTTTCTACTTTAAATTGAGATTTAAGCACTTTTTGAGCTCTTAAAAATGACAGATTTTCCAAAATTATGACAGTTCCTGTCATATTTGATGCCTTTTTCATGTTGTTTGCAAATATAATAATCACTTCTACCAAAAATTCAAATTTAAGCACTTTTTGAGCTGTTAAAAATGACAATTTTAATTAAGTATAACTTATCACTTGTTTTCCACAAAATAATACTATGTTTTCTCAGTGCCATCTATTCCATCATTTTGAAAAAATAATGCCACGTTTTCTCAGTGCTAAAATTATTTATAGTAAGGTCAGGGTAGGCTAGATTAAAAAGTGCTTAAATTTGAATTTAAGGTAGAACCAATTATTATATTCATTAAGAGCATAAAAAAGGCATCATGACATGTTCAATTTGTTGGTAAGCCAGTTATATGAACTGCTATAATTTTACCAAGTAACCTAGTTAAAATGGAATTTTCACATTCACACAACTTATCTAGAAAGAAAGTAAATATACCATTTGATGCCTTTTTATGCTCTTTCTTAATTTGATAATTGCTTCAGAAACAAATTCCATGAAAAAAAAAACAGAATCCAAATATGACATTTGTTTTGGTTGCAAATTCAATTTTAACCTTATCTAATGTAATATATCTTTTCTAACCTTAACCAAATATAAAGTCCATGTTATATATTTATGAAGCATTTATTGAATTTCAATTTTAAATGTTGATTCAATATACAGCAAAAGTAGTTTCAACAAGATTGATGCTAACACAGGTGTATAAGCTGTATCTATAAATAAGAGAAAAAATATCATCTGATCCAGGATTGAGTATACCCAGGAATGTTAAGGGCTTGAAATTGAATTTGCAATAGAAACAAATGTCATATTTGGTATACAGTTCACCTGATTTCATATAATCTGATTCAAGAATGGGTAGGCCTGTACCCAGGAATGGTAAGAGCTTAAAATTGAATTTGCACTAGAAACTAATGTTATATTTAGTATACTATTCCTAAAAATTCTTCAAAGCTACCATCAACACCACCTCCTCTCTCCCTAAATGTGCAAATGTACATCCTAAATTATATATTCATGGTGTATTTTTCTCTTTCTTGATTTTATTTATAAATAAAAAATTAATGTATAAAAAATTTCATAGAAAATATATAATTTGGGATGTATATTTTGTACATTGGGGAGAGTAAAGGTACAAGTAAAGTTAAGTACTTTTAGGAATGATATAAGTATGTATATTATCACTTTTTAAAGTTGTTTCCAGAATTTTATAATGGTTTCTTCTTAGTTGAGTAAGGTGAATAAAACTCATAGGAATGAATCTTGATCCTGAACAATCACCTTGGAGGGTATTTTGAGGTAGCCTACTCATCTTCACTCCTGTCCTCTCTAAAAACATTGGCCTTTAATAATCTTTGAGTATTTGTGCTGCATTCCCTGCTCTTGAAGCAAACACTTTAAAACTATAATAATTACTTCAAAACATTGTTAAATATTTGTTAATATCATTCATTAGATATACCAATAAACTTTACCAACAAATGTTTGTTGTCAAAATTTAAACAGGTACAATATAGGCCTTTCACCTACTCAGTCTTCTCAGCTCTAGGTATCAATATTTTTTCATAGGAGAAAATGGTTACTAAAAATTCTGGAAATTGTTTTACATACTTTCCTTAGTCATAAAAGTATATTGCATCACTTTGGCCTCGCCCCTCTCTTATGGATAAATATATAGTCTACTATTTATTAATTTTACATTTTATATTTGCACCACTCTTCTCTTCCTGTTGGTTGATTAGTGTTTGTTTTAAATAAATAAAGAAGAAAACATTTGTACTTTTGTAAAACATGGTGTAAGTATATATATAGTGTGTTTTATATTTTTCTGTCAGGGAGAGATAGAGGTAAAGCAAAACACTACACTTATAATGAGTATGATACAGTAAGTATTTAAGATTGTTTTTAAACATTTAAATAATAAGGGATAAGAGTCCCTTTATAGGGTCAATATGGAATTCACAAAGGAACTGAATATTATCATATATGGATACAATGTATTTTGTTTTTTCATCTGGCCACTTACTATGAAAGGAGTTCCTCTAGAAACTTTGGAGGGGAGTTATTTGCTTCAAAATTGAAAGTTTTAATCACTTTCAAGAGACAAAAGAAATGGGAGGACAACCAGCCCTCCTCCTACATTTTTTTTTCTTCAGGCCCTCAATCAAACCTGAAGGAAGTCCAAGAAAATTTTGAAATATTGTATTTGTGCAAAAAGGGTTCCAATAACTATGTTTCTGCAGGTGATATGGCCCCAGACAGACCTCAGGGTAAGGTCTGTAAATTATACAAGTTTTCCATTGTTTACAGATAGGTTTTGCTATTTGGAAAGGGGGCATGTTGTATCTTTGGTCTCAAAAAGGCTAAGGGTATTAAATTGAATCTTTCAGCGAATGTTATGGGGGGTGTTTAACTAAGTCAAAACACACTAAGTGCACCCATATTGTCAACAAAGACATATATGCAATATGTCAAAAATGGTTAAGGAAGTTAATTTGAAACCTTCAAGTTCAACCTTTTAGATTATGTTTATGTTGAGTGGGATATTAAAAAAATATAAGCTAATCACTAAGTATATTGAGGTTGTCAAAAGAGCATATGTGCAACATGTTAGGAATGACCAAGGGTATTAAGTTGAAACTTTCAGAGGACGCTGAACGGGATGTTGAATTAAATTAAACATCAAAAGACAGGAAATTAATTTGAAACTTTCAGGACATGTTGAGGGGGATTCAAAACTTAAACAAAAGACAGTATGTTCATCCAGGTTATCAGAAGGGTAAATCTACAACATATCAGAGATACCTGAGTTTATTAAGTTTATTCTTTTAGATTATGTTGAAGAAGACATTATAAAAAAAAAACAAAAAAAAAAAATACTGAGTATATTGAAGTTGTCAAAAGAGCATATGTGCATTATGTTAGAAAACTTTCAGGGGAAGTTGAACTAAACCAAAGAAATTTCAGAATGTTTTGAATAAAACTAAATCACAAAATAACATGCTCATCCAGGATGTCTAAGGGGTGTATCCACAATATTTTTAGGATTGTCTAAATGTATTTTGTTGAAACTTTCAGAGAATGTCAGACAAAATCAAAGGGCTTCATGTGCATCCAGGTTGTCAAAAGGTCATGTCTGCAGCATCCCAGGAATAACTAAAGGTATTCAATTAAAGATCTCAGGGACTGTTCAGTGGAATATTGGACTAAATCATAAGATACTATGTGCATCCAGGTTGTTAAAGGAGTTTATTTGCTATCTCAGGAATGGTTAATGTCATGAAATTGAAACTTCTAGGGAATGCTCAAAAGGGTGGTGAACTAAATCAAGAGACAAAATATATAGACAATGACAAAATATATAGACAATATATAGACAATCAAGAGACAGAAAAAAATATTGCGTCATGAAGATGCCTAGATTAAACTTTCAGAACCAAGGGAACCTCAACTGGAAAAAAAATCTGGTTGTATTCATTCTTTAGATCCTATTCTTGTTTTTTAATGAGGAATGAGAACTCTTTTTAATCAATAAGTTCAAAAGGCATTTATTGAAAAAAAAAAAAGAAAACAAAAAAATGGGTAGAACAAAATACAACATAAAGTGATTTTTATATTGAAATGGTCAATCAATATTTGGGTGCCCGCAAGCTACTGTCCAAGAAATGGGGTAGCAAAGTAGCAATAATACATGGGAGTTTTCAAATTTGTTGGCAGATTTCGTTTGAAAATACTGTTTCTACATATAAATTAATTTTCGCTCAGAGAAAAATTGTCAAAACACAAGTTTTTCTCTGCCATGCAAAAGTGGAGCATCATAGCAGCAATGCTACTTGGCAGTTTTCATGGCCTAGTAAAATTTGTTGGCAGATTTTGTCTGAAAATACCAGTGCTTTCAAATCCCTTAGCTCTATGACTATCTACTTTGACTATCCCTTAGTTCTATGACTATCTACCTTAGTTCTGCCTTATGAATGATGCATGGACGGATAATAAATAGACTTATTTATCAACAAATGAACTGACATCATTTTGAAACAATCATAATAAGGGCTTATGCCAGATTTGTTTTTCACTCAATCAGACTATCTGTCTTGGCTTTTTCGTCAATTAGCCATGGCTTGATGCCCAAAACTACTTGATTTTGAAATAAAATCTTTGAATTTCTTTGAAAAACTCTTGTGGAAAACCTTTTTAAAGATCAATCTATAAAAAAAAGGAGGATACAAAGATAAAATGACTGGATTCTATTTTTCTTATATGAATGAGCCTTTTTTTTCTTTTTTTGGTACTCTCTGTTTTTCTTTTATTTAACCTTTTTTTTTCTAACTGGGCATAATTTTATGGTGCATACCTTTTCTGACACCAATAGATTTTGCAGGTTAATGCTAATAATAAGTTTTGTCAATCACTAAATGCTTTTAGTCAAAAGGGTTTTTTCTCTAAGAGATTTTTTCTCTAAGAGATTTTTTCTCAATCTTAGGCAACACAACAGCGCTGCCTAATTAAAGAACAATGTTGGCACGATATTTTTTTTTTGGTTTGTTTGTTTGTCTTAGACCAGGGCACTTCATATCAAAAGAGTTGCCATAGAAACTTCAAAAAGGGCTCATCCGATTGGAAATGGAAAGAGCTAGTGCCCTTTTTAATAGTCAAAAGGGATTGGAAGGCAATTAACCCTCCTCCAACACCCATCATTTCCTCAAACGTATCCAGTCAAAATTTTAAGATAACTATTTTGTTGAACATAGTTGAAAGGTCTGAAAATTATGTCTTTGAGAATCAGCCATCAGGGCAGAGGTTATAAGATGTGCCCTGGGGGTATATACGGTTCTTATAGAAAATGATGTTGTAAAATCTTGAAAAAAGGCTCATTCAATTGGAAATTCAAGGGTTAGTTCCCTATTTAATACTCAAATGTAATCAGAGGGTGAATGCCACCATCAGACCATCATTTCCCCAAACACTTCTGAAAAAAAAAATCGATTTAGCCATTTTGTTCAACATAGTTGAAAGTCCTGGAAATTATGTCTTTAAACATGTTAACCCCCTTCCCCAGAGCCCTTAGGACAAGGGTTGTAAGTTATCCCCTTGGGGCATGTTAGGTTTCTACAGAAAGCATTGTCATAGAAATTTTAAAAAAGGCTCATTTGATTGGAGATTGAGAGGAGTAGTGCCCTTTTTAATATAAAAAAGTGAAAACATTTAAAATTTACTTCGTTTTCAGTAAAGTCCAAATTATGTTCTGGTCTCAAGAAGCCACGGGAGTTTTTAGCCCTACTTTTTTCTGCTACCTTTGAGTTTAACTTGGTTATTTATTCTAATTTCTGTTCGTTTTGAGTTTCATTTATTTATTGATAACGATTTGTGGTAGTTTTACGCTTGGAAGATTATTTGAGTTTATTTCTGGTCGTTTTGGCTAAAGGGATCTCTTTACTTTTCTTTTGCAAAACTAGTTTTGTGGAAAAAGTCTTTTAAATTAATTCCAATTCGTTTCTTATTGACATAGTCCTTTTCATGGGAAAAAAATATTTTATATCTTTTCGGTTTCTTTCTAAATGAATAGATAGTTTTGGCTGCTATTTGTATGTCGGAGAAACTTTTTCTATAATTTTTAACTCTGACACAAACATTATTCGTTAACTTTATAACTCCTGGGGTTGACCTGAAAAATTAAACTTGATATTACTCCCAAAAGATTCTATCTATGTTTTGTGACAACCTGGATGCACTTACATTCTTTTTATATGTTTGAATTGTAAGAGCAGAAGTAGTAATAGTGGTAGCCCCAAAAGTTTCAACTTGATACCCTCCAGTCGTCCTCAATATACATTTGAGGTGTTTTATTTGCAACCATAAATACAATGGTTTCTAATTTAGTTTAACGCAACATTTAGTTTTAAAATAGAATGGGAAAATTACATAGTTGTGGGGGGTTGACATGTCCGATATTCCTAAAGCCGTAGTTGGTGGACTGTTCTAATATGCTGAACAAAATAGCTGTCTAAAAATTTTGACTGGATGAGTTTGGAAAATGAACAGGGCCGAGAGAAAGGCTACTTCACCTCCAATCTCTTTTTATTCTTAAAAAGGGTACTAAAACTTTAAATTTGGAATCAAATTAGCTCTTTTAGAAGTTTCAATGGTATTTATAGCAATTATGGAGTACTGCCTATAATATTACATATTAGCTCTTTTGAAAACTTGTCTATACACAGTTTTTTCGTTTAATTGAAACTCCTAAATGCTCCCCAAAACTTTCGACTTAATACCCTTAGCGTCATTAGTTAGAGTAACTGTAGTGGTACTATTAAAGGTATCCACATAGTGCCTTCTGGCTAGTTCAAAATTCCCCTTAATTTGCCCTCGAACGTCTAACTTAATAATATCAGTTGTTTTTCAGATATTGCTTTGTCACCTTTTTGAAAGTCCACACGCTCATAATTTTTTTTTTTATTTATTTCAATATCCACCTAAATATTCCTTAAAAGCTTTATTTTAATGCCCTTAGTTTGCGCAGCCGCAACATTTGTAGCAGCATTAGTAGCAGTATACGCATTAAAGCTTTGTATAATAACAGGATGGTTGGCCCCCAACCCCCCATTGCACTTCCTGGCTGAAGGGCCATGAAACGGAGATCAGCACCGCCGGTTTGGACCTTAAGGGTTTAGTGCCGTCTTACTTACTTACTTACATAATAGCTTTGGTTTCCTCTACGTCCCCTTCAACAAACGTTGAAATTTTCAGCTTAATACCGTCAACCATTTCTGAAGCATATCTTAGGCGTCTGCTTGACAGCCTGTGTAGGCACAGTGTGTTTTGAATTAGTTCTATACAGTTTCTAATTATCCCACATTTTTCGCCTAAATATCCTTAGTTTTAATAGCAATATTAGTAGTAGCAGTTGAATTAATTGTACTAGCCTAAGATTTAGTGCCAGTAGAAGTAATAGAAGTAGTAATAATAGTAATAGTAGTGGCAGCACGAGTAGAGGCAGTAGCATTAGAATGCGATTATTTTTGTTTGGTTAGTTCATCATCCCACACGACAAGCCCTGTTATTTTTAACTTCACACATCAAACTTTCTCAAGATATTGCTGTTACACCGTTTTGAAAGCCTGCATACAGAAGACGTGTTGTGGTTTACATCACCTTCCTCCCTCCAAATTCCATGAAAATTTCACTTTCATAGCCTTAGCCACTGTCGTAATAGTTGTCATAGTAGTAGTATTGATATTCCTAGTATTAGTATTGAATAGTGGTTGTACCACTAGCCTTAGTAATATTAACATATTGTCTTTCGCTTAAAGCAAAAGGCAATATGCCTTAGCATCTTGATTATCCCTCTCATCAAGTCCTGGAAGTTTCAACTTGATACAATTAGCCATTGTTATACCATTGTTGATATGTTCTTTTGATAACCTGTATCTTCATATGCTTCTTGAGAAATTTTCATCTGAATGCTCTTAACATTACAAGTAGCTGCAATAGAACTAGCAGTAGTAGTAGTAAATGTAGCAGTAACGGTACTATTATCAGTAGTGTAAACATATTGCCTTTTGGTGAGACGATCTTCCCCTTTAAGCTTTCTCTGAAAGTTCTAACTTAATACCACAATCAATTGTTGAGATACGCTATTTTGACAGTTTGCATGCACATAGCGCTTTTTTATTTAGTTCAAATCTCCCCTCAATATTGTAAATGGATTAGTGTGGTAGTTTTAGTGGCATCGGTAGCATGCAAATATCGCTTTTTTGATCATATCTTTTGTCATCCCTTGATTTTCATATTAATATACTCAGTTATTCCGTGTTACACCCTTTGGACAATCCGTATACACATAACGTGTCTTGATTTTGCTCAACTCTCTTCAAAATTCTCTGAAAGGCTCACCTGAGTGCCCTTTGTCTTCTTGGAAAGTAAAGTTCAAACATGCACATACTTAGCTTAATAACAAATACTATATGTAAACAATGAACGAATTGCCTAACTTACAGCCCTTGTACTAAGGACTGTGGAGAGGTTGGCATCCCCAAAGACGCTATTAATGGACCTTTCAACAAGGTTGATGAAATAGATCTCTTGAAATTTCGATGGGATGCGTTTTGGGAGAACGGTAGGCTTGGGAGAGGGAGGGGGGAAAGCTAATTGCCCCTCCATTCATTTTTGCTCTTAAATAGAGTACTAAAACTTCTGACTTCAAATCAAATGGGCTCCGTCCAATTCAAACTTTTTGTGACCACCCCTATCCATGAAAACTTTAAATGATCCGGGGCATAACTTACAATCCTTGCCCATGGGCTCTGGAGGATTGTGTCCACCCTAATATGATTTTCGGACTTTTGGTAACAAAATGGCTATATCACTACTTCAATTGAATGCGTTTTGGTAAAATAAGTTTTCTAAGAGGGAAGTAGTTGTTCTCCATCATGTTTGAAACATAAAAGTGAATTAGGACTAAAAGATTTTCAATCAAATGAGCCTCTTCTAAAGTTCACATGACAACACCTTCCATAACAAGAGCTAAGAGCTCATATAACACTTTTGACCAGGCAAGAAGAGCTAAGAGCCAAGAAGAACTAAGAGCCAAGAGCTCATATGGTATGAGCTCTAACAAAATTCTAAGAATCAATAGATTGATTTAAAAGGAAAATCAGAGGCTGAATGCCGGTCAGGATTTAAAATAAGAGCTCTGAGTCACGATGTCCTTCTAAATATCAAAATTCATTAGGATCCGATCACCCACTCGTAAGTTACAAATACCTAATTTTTTCTAATTATTCCTCTCCCTTCAGCCCCTCAGATGGTCGAATCCGGGAAAACGACTATCTAGTCAATTTGTGCAGCTCCCTGACAAGCCTACCAATTTTCATCGTCCTAGCACGTCCGCCCTAAACTCGCCAAATCACTGAACCTCTCCCCTCAACTCCCCCAAAGAAAGCGAATCCAGTACGGTTACGTCAATCACGTATCAAGGACATTTGCTTATTCTATCCACCAAGCTTCATCCGATTCCTCCACTCCAAGTTTTTTCCAAGATTTCCCCCTCCAACTCCCCCCAATGTCAAAAGATCTGGTCAAGATTTGAAGTAAGAGCTCTGCGACATGAATTCCTTCTAAAAATCAAATTTCAATAAGATCCGATCACCTATTCGTAAGATAAAAATGCCCCAAATTTCATGTTTTCCTAGAATTCTGGTTTCCCCCTCCAACTCCCCTCCCCAATGTCACAGGATCTGGTCGGAATTTAAAATTAGAGCTTTAAAGCACAAGATCCTTCTAAATATCAAATTTCATTTAGATCTGGTCACCCTTTCTTAAGTTACAAATACCTCAATTTTCAAAATTACCCCCCCCCCCTCCCAACTCCACCAAAGAGAGCAGATCCGGTCCGGTTATGTCAGTCAGTATCTTAGACAGGTTTTTATTCTTCCCATCCAGTTTCATCCTGATCTCTCCGCTTTAAGTATTTTCTAAGATTTCTGACCCCCCCCCTAACTGCTCCCCCCCCAATGACGCTGGATCTGGTTGAGATTTAAAATAAGAGATTTGAATTACGAGGTCCTTCTAAATATGAAGTTTCATGACGATCTGAACACTCCTTCGTAAGTTAAAAATACGTCATTTTTTTCTAATTTTTCAGAATTAACCCTCCCCTTCCCAATAGAGCGGATCCGTTCCAATTATGTCAATCACGTATCTAAGACTTCTGCTTATTTTCCCACCAAGTTTCATCCCGATTCCTCCACTCTAAGCGTTTTCCATGATTTAAGGTTCCCCCCCACCAAATTCCCCCCAATGTCACCAGATCTGGTCGGTATTTAAAATATGAGCTTTGAGACACGATATCCTTCAAAATATCACATTTCATTGCGATCCGATCACCCGTTCGTAAGTTAAAAATACCTCATTTTTTTTTATTTTTCAAAATTGCCCCCCCCCCCCTAACCACTCCGAAGAGAGCGGATCCGTTCCGGTTTTGTCAATCATGCATCAAGGGCTTGTGCTTATTTTTTCCACCAAGTTTCATGCCGATCCCTCCACTCTAAGTGTTTTGCAAGATATAAGGTTCCCCCTCCCAACTACCCCCCCCCCTAATGTCACCAGATCCGGTTGGGATTTAGAATAAGAGGTATGAGACACGATATCCTTCTAAATATCAAATTTCATTGAGATCCGATCACTCGTTTTTAAGTTAAAAATACCTCATTTTTTCTAATTTTTCAAAAATAAATAACAATTTTTTTCAGAAATAAATAACAGCTCTGAGACACAATATCCTTACAAACTTCAATTTTCATTAAGATCTGATCATCCGTTCGTAAGTTAAAAATACTTCAATTTTTCTATTTTTTCCGAATTAGCGCCCCCCCACTCCCCCTCCAGATGGTCAAATCGGAAAAAGGACTATTTCTAATTTAATTTGGTCTGGTCCCTGATACGCCCGCCAAATTTCATCGTCCTAGCTTACCTAGAAGCGCCTAAAATAACAAAACCGGGACCGACAGACAGACTGACAGACCGACAGAATTTGGGTATGCTATATGTCACTTGGTTAATACCAAGTGCCATAAAAACCTTGTATACCCTTGGGGCATTACTAACAACCCTTACCCTCAGATTTTGGGGAATTTCGTCAACCCCTAATATCATATTATATGATCTTTGGACTATTTTTGAATAAATTACTATCTCAAAATTTGTATCGCTTGCATTTGTGGAAAATTCGACGTAGGGGGACAACCCCCGATCACTTTGACTCATAAAAAGGACACTAGAACATCTGATTACCAATCAAACAAGCCCCCTCCAGAGTTTCTACGACCATGATTTTCACATAAACCTTATAAGCCCTCGGGGCATAACCTTCAACCCTTGCGCTGAGGTTATATGGAGGAGGGTTGTAGGATTTCCAGACTTTTCAACTACGCTGAACCAAACGCTTATATCATGGGAATTGATGGGTGTTGGGGAGCTTGTAACCCTATATTCACTTTGACTATTAAAAGGGAATAGCCCTTTCAATTTCCATTCGAACGAAACATTTTTGAAGTCTCTGCGACAAGAAATGGCCGGCTCAAAACTTCTATCAGGTTTATTTCAGGAAAGTACGAGGAGCGGGGGGGGGGTATCAACACTCCGATCACTCTGAATCTTAAGAAGGAAACCGGAAGATTGAGCCCCCTCCAAAGTTTATACGATCACCCTTTCTATATAAGCCTTATGTTCACCCAGGGCATAACTTACAACCCTTACCCTGAGGGTTGTGGGGAATAGTTTCTAGGGTTAGCCAAAAGCCTAATTACCTTTTGGAGCGTTTTTGGACCCTGGGATGAGTATTTGAGAGAAACTATTCATAAGCTCTCTGAACATTAACCTCTGAACATTTGTTCAGAGAAACTCTCTGAACGAAGAATCTTGGTTCCTCAAGGCAGTAAATTGCTTATTATGATGATATTTTTTAGACTAGAGTAGCCAAGGTCCAGGGTATTTTCATCGCAGTTGTAAAAACTTGAAGTTGAAGGATAGGAAGATAAACCTGTGAACCAAGATTAGAATACTGGAAGCTACAGTAATGACACCAGTCAGGCATACAATCTTAAATTGTAAGAAACATGCTTAAATATTACTCGAAATAAGATCAAAATGAGAAATAATATGAACTCTGGAAATACGGTAATTTCTTTCTTTACAACAGTGAATTTCAAGCTATGATACAAATTATAAAGCTAGTCTATAATCGATGATCTAAAGTTAGCTGTATATATATATATATATATATATATATATATATATATATATATATATATATATATATATATATATATATATACTAGCTGTTGGGGTGGCGCTTCGCGCCACCCCAACACCTAGTTGGTGGGGGCGCTTCGCGCCCCCCCCCAAGCCCCCGCGCGCGCGTAAGTCGTTACGCGCCATAATAGTTACGCGCCATTGTAGTTGTGTCCCTATGTCCCACCTGTGAATATAGATAGATATATATATATATGGTTTTAACTACGTAAAACTTGCGAATATACAACATTCTTTGCTGTCCCATTGTCTTTGCATATAAATAGATTGTCAGGTTTACCGACTCTTGAACATGCAACATATAATGGTCCATGGGAAAACAATCTGTATTCAGATCTATACCTCATGATTCTAATGATTGCCCTTGAGCTTTGTTGATGGTGATTGCTAATCGACCATTCCCTGTCCCGGTGTCCCGGTCGTCATTTACATCCCCCTGTTTCCTCCGGTGTCCCCGTTGTAGTTGTGTCCCTGTGTCCCGGTCGTCATTTATATTCCCTGTGTCCCGGTCGTCATTTGTATCCCGGTGTCCCGGTCTGTATATACATTCGTTTTTTAGTTTTGTTTTTCTCCTTTATTTTTTTCCTTTTTTTTTCTTTTTTAGCTTATTTAGATTTTTAGATTTTTTAGTTTTTTTATTAGTTTTTAGTTTTTTTTTCTTTTTAGTTTTTTTGTCCCGGTCGTCATTTATATCCCCCTGTTTCCCCCGGTGTCCCCGTTGTAGTTGTGTCCCTGTGTCCCGGTCGTCATTTATATTCCCTGTGTCCCGGTCGTCATTTGTATCCCGGTGTACCGGTCTGTATATACATTCGTTTTTTAGTTTTGTTTTTCTCCTTTATTTTTTTCCTTTTTTTTTCTTTTTTAGTTTATTTAGATTTTTAGATTTTTTAGTTTTTTTATTAGTTTTTAGTTTTTTTTTTCTTTTTAGTTTTTTTGTAGTTTTTACCTTCTTTTTAGTTTTGTTAATTTTTTTTTTACTTATGTCCTGGTCGTCATTTATACTCCCTATGTCCCGGTGCTTTGTTGATTGCTAATCGAACATTCCTTTTGTCCTGGTCGCTTTCTCTTTGAGTGTCGTCATTTATTTTTTTCTTTTTTAGTTCTTTTAGTTTTTACCTTTTTTAGTTTTTTTTAGTTTTTTAGATGAAAATTTTTTTTAGTTTTTTCCTTTTTTTCTTTTTAGTTTTTATTGGTTTTTACCTTTATGTTAGCTTATTTTTCAGTTTTTTCCTTTTTTTTTAGTTTTTTTTTATTTTTTATTTTTTTTAGTTTTTTACCTTTTTTTAGTTTTTTTAGTTTTTTTAGTTTTTTTAGTTTTTTAGCTTTTTTACTTTTTTTATTAGTTTTTAGTTTTTTTGTAGTTTTTGCCTTTTTTTAGTTTTTTCAGTTTTTTTTTTTAGTTTTTTATTGGTTTTTACCTTTATTTTAGCTTATTTTTCAGTTTTTTCCTTTTTTTTAGTTTTTTTTAGTTTTTAGTTTTTTTAGTTTTTTACCTTTTTTTAGTTTTTTTAGTTTTTTTAGTTTTTTAGCTTTTTTATTTTTTTATTAGTTTTTAGTTTTTTTTGTAGTTTTTGCCTTTTTTTTAGTTTTTTTAGTTTTTTAGCTTTTTTATTAGTTTTTAGTTTTTTTTGTAGTTTTTGCCTTTTTTTAGTTTGACAACTTATTTTTATATATATAGATAGTTTTTTTTTTTTTACTTATGTCCTGGTCGTCATTTATACTCCCTGTGTCCTGGTGCTTTGTTGATTGCTAATCGAACATTCCTTTTGTCCTGGTCGCTTTCTCTTTGAGTGTCGTCATTTATTAGTTTTTTCCTTTTTTTCTTTTTAGTTTTTTATTGGTTTTTACCTTTATTTTAGCTTATTTTTCAGTTTTTTCCTTTTTTTTAGTTTTTTTTTATTTTTTATTTTTTTTAGTTTTTTACCTTTTTTTTAGTTTTTTTAGTTTTTTTAGTTTTTTAGCTTTTTTACTTTTTTTATTAGTTTTTAGTTTTTTTTTGTAGTTTTTGCCTTTTTTTAGTTTTTTCAGTTTTGACGTCACCTGATCCAGTTTTTTCAGGTGACGTCACCTGACACATCCATCCACACATCCACAGACAGACAACTTATTTTTATATATATAGATATATATATATATATTTAAAATATTTTCTGCCGCAAAAATTCAGATTCCAAGAGTCAATTGATTTCGGTAAACAATTACGCCTACACAAGAAATCTAACGTATTTTTCTATCGGTCAGGGGGACAACTACTCCCTCTAAACCCCAGTTTGCCCCCTTGACCTCTGATTACCCCTCCAGCTAAAAAACATTTTCTTCCAAAAATGCTGTCAAAACTTCATAATGAAGCATATAAACAGTTCAGTTTTCCGATAAACGGGTCTTTGTCGAGTTTCATGTAACGAATAGTAATTTTCTGGCTTGGCAACTTATTTTTAAGATTGTCCGTTGAGCAAATTCTGTCGTCAACAGAAGCATTTATTGATTTTTTTTTAATACGCAGTTGGACCAAGTGCAAATTATACATGCCAAGATTTTAACTGATCAGCTATATTCTATTGTCGGGGAATTTTGTTAAAGGCGTTAATTGCATGGTGTAGGGTATGTTGCGTCGTGTTTTTAGAGCATGCGCGTATCCTGGATTATTTTTGGGGGTTCGTATTTTTTGGAGTGGGTTCACAAAACGTTTATTTAATAGTTGAAAGAGGTTATCGGGCAACCGACCCTCATTCTAGGCCTACCATATCCCCAAACACATCCAATCAAAATTTTGAGATTGCTATTTTGTTCAGCGTGGTTAATATGTCTGGAATTAATGTCTTTGAGGATGACGACCCCCCCCCCATCCCTTAGGACATATGTTGTAAGTTTAACCTTTCTGGGCATACAAGGTTTTATAGAGTGTGGTCTTCTGAACTTCGAAAGGAGCTCATTGGATTGGTAATCAGAAGTTCCTGCGGCTTTTTTTAAGATTCAAAGTTATCAGAATTCCCGAACCCCCACATACCTCGTATTTTCCCAAAATGCATCTGATAGAAATTTTGATATAGCTATTTGTTATCGTAAAAACTTTGAAAAGGCCTCATTCGATTGTAAATTGAAAAGGCTGATGCCCTTTTTAATAGTCAAAAGCAGACGAAGGGCAACAAGACCTCACTCCCATCAATATCCAAACACATCGAATGAAAAATTTTTTTAATGTAAAGGAACAAAAATATATCCTGAGCTGCTCAGAGCGCTGAATGGAAAAGTTGCATACGCATATGGTGTATATGAACAGTTATTTTAGGCTATTGTCATTCATAACAAATGTTCTGACATATATTTTTATGTGAGACACGTCATGTAATCGCATTTTACAAGTCTTTGTTTTCGATTTGGTCATATAAGAGAAAAAGTGATAGATTCAATGTAGCAAGTGCTAAAGGGCTAGAAATATTGAAATAGTGCTAAAACAGTACTTTCGTGTAACAAGTGGCAATCCTGATCTCAAACAGTAGACTCTAAAGAAAGTGTTGTTCAATCGCACTTTCTGGGGCTATAATGAGGGAGTGGTGAGATGGCTAAAGCATGTTCTGTGGATGAAGGCGGCCAAACGTAAAGCAGGTCGTCCCCAGCTGGGATGGGTGATGTCGCAAGGAAAGATTTAAGGGAATTGGGTACTTCCTGGGAGGGTGTAAAGTGTGAGGCTTTGGATAGATTCAGGAACGTTCAGGATTGAGCAAGAGCGCGCCTGGCTATGTTGGCCTTAGGTGGGTTGTTGCTGCAGTGAGTTGTTAGTAGTGGTAATAGTAGTAGTAGCAGTAAAAGTGTTGTCTAATTTATTTAGTTAGTTTCACAGTACTTTTGTCGTATAGCCACCACACTCAAGATCTTGTATCGCAAACATGAGACAATAACCGGTTTTCATGGTCTTTATACCAGACAATATTAGCTTCGGCTCGGTGGGAAACTACATTTTAGCTATATTTCAATTAAATATTTAGTTGGTATTTTGGTTAGGTTAGCTTAAGTTACGTATAAACTATAATGTAGTCTGTCATAATTCTTTGTTGTACTTTTCATAATTTTGTTGATAAAGTATTATATTTTCATCATAAGAGACACAAGTACCAGTTTTGCTTTTTTATTTTCACAGTTCAAGGTGATAACTCTATCGAAAACTTGAAACTACAATATCTGCATAATTTCGGAACAATTCATACAAAAATCTTAGGATACTGTAGTTTTCAGATAAGAGTAAACCAAGGGATCTAGGAGGGAAGGGGTGATATAATATATGCATTTTGGTGTCCCTGGCACTATGAAGAAAATGTTACAGTCAATTTAGGGGTACTAGCTTCTATTTTATGAGTCAGTAAATTTGTATTAATTTTCATTCCTGGTTGGTCTTATACTGGTATTAAATAAAAAAAAACAAGTTTTTTTTTTAACTGGAAGTAAATAGCGACATTAAAACTTAAAACGCACAGAAATTACTTCGTATATGAAAGAGGCTGCTTCCTCATCAGCGCCCGTTCTTTACGCTAAAGTTTGACTCTTTCTCTCAATTCTTCTTTTTAAAACAGTAAAAAATTTTAGCGTAAAGAGCGGGGTGTTGATGAGGCAGCAGCCTCTTTCATATACGAAGTAATTTCTTTGCGTTTTAAGTTTTAATGTCGCTCCTTACTTCCAGCTAAAAAAACTTGTTTTTTTTATTTAATTTCTGAACGTTTTTGAATCAATGCATGTTTTGATTTTGGCTCTCCGCAGAGGTATAATCAAAACGAAACTTGCATATATATTTTTTTTTTTTGCTAAATAGCTTTCTCATAATTTTGATCGAATGATTTTGAGAAAAAAAAGAGCGGGGGACTAAGCCTAGTTGCCCTCCGATTTTTTGGTTAATTAAAAAGGCAACTAGAACTTTTAATTTTTTACGAATATTTTTATTGGTAAAAGATTTACGTAACTTATAAATTAGGTTACGTAAAGAACTTTTGTATTCTCATGTTTTTATTACATATATGAGGGGATTCGCCCCATCGTCAGTACCTCGCTCTTTACACTAAAGCTTAAATTTTATCCCAATTCATTAAGAATGACCCCTGAATCACAAAAGCCGTAAAATAAATAGTTGAAATTACTAAAAATACTTTAGCGTAAAGAGCGAGGTATTAGAAGGAGGTGAGCCCCTCATATGGGTAATAATTTCTGTTTGTTTTAAGTTTTATTGCTGTTCCTTACTTCCAGCTGAAAAAGCTTTTTCACATTTATTTTTTAATTGTTTTTTTTTTAAATAATGCTTGTAAATCCTGCTCTCCCTTCATGGAAATTTTCTTCTCCCATGACAAATTCTCGATGGAAAGTTCCCCCAGCATATCCCTCTCTTCTAAACCCCTACCCCCAACCAAACAAATCCTCCTGAAAACGCCTGTATACTTCCCAATAACCATTACTATATGTAAGCACAGGTCAAAGTTTGTAACTTGTTGCCCCTCCCACGGGGACTGTGGGGGAGTAATTCGTCCCCAAAGACATAGTTATAAGGTTTTTCGACTACACTGAATAAAATGGCTATCTCAAAATTTTGATCCGTTGACTTTGGGAAAATAATTAGCGTGGGAGGGGGCCTAGGTGCCCTCCAATTTTTTGGTCACTTAAAAAGGGCACTAGAACTTTTCATTTCCGTTAGAATGAGCCCTCTAGCAACACTCTAGGACAACTGGGTCGATACGAACACCCCTGGGAAAAAGAAACAAAAAAAAAACAAACAAATAAACAAATAAACACGCATCCGTGATCTGCCTTGTGGCAAAAAATGCAAAATTCCACATTTTTGTAGATAGGAGCTCGAAACTTCTACAGTAGGGTTCTCTGATACGCTGAATCTGATGGTGTGATTTTCGTTAAGATTCTATGACTTTTAGGGGGTGTTTCCCCCTATTTTCTAAAATAACGCAAATTTTCTCAGGCTCGTAACTTTTGATGGGTAAGACTAAACTTGATGAAACTTATATATTTAAAACCAGCATTAAAATGCGATTCCTTTGATGTAGCTATTGGTATCAAAATTCCATTTTTTAGAGTTTTGGTTACTATTGAGCCGGGTCGCTCCTTACTACAGTTCGTTACCACGAACTGTTTGATAATAAAGGTTTGAAAAAGCTTGGAATATCCACTTCTCAAATGATTAGGTTACCTTACTATTCATTATGCTGTGTACAAGGTTTGAAGTAGATTTGTGATCACATAATTAATGCTTACAAAGTCACTCTTCTTTAGTATAGTTTTTTTTTTAGTGTATCATACGAGTATAGAAATACCAGACCCCTTCAGAGCGTGTATCTGTCCCCAATTGAGCATGTACCTGCACCACTTATCATTCTTTCTTTTTAGCAGTGAAGTTTTGCCAGGGAGTTTTTATCCAGATAAATAGATAGAGTTTTCGTATAATTTTTAATCCTAAAAATTTCCCCAGAAGTTAAATCTCTGTAAATCCACGATTCCAATTCCAATTTTCTCTCCAGGCAGTTGATGACGTAACGGCGCGTGGAGTAGCAATAGTCCCTGAAGCAGTCTAGCAAATAATTTTACATTTGAGTTGAGTTCGCACTTCGAACTGTTGTAGATCTTCTAGTCAAATGAAGTGGAATTTGCCAACCATGAAGTGGATAAATTTGACATTGCTAGCTTTTGTCTATGTGCAAGGTTTGTTGAATTTTTAGCTCTTTCTAAAGCTTTTTCTTGGATGGCTGAGAATTGGCTAGCCCATATTCAACCCCAATATAGACCAAGATCTGTTTTATAGCCTACTCTCTGTCGTTTGGGAAAATGAAACTTTCAGGGATGGGTCTACAGGCTAAAGTATGTCCCGGGAAGGTATTTTAAAGTACCCAACTCCACTCCTTCCCCCTCTAGAGGGCCCTGGAATTTGCCTACATGACAGGTCCTATACCTATTGAAATTTTGACAAAACAACATTTTACCTTAATTTTCAGTTACTAGTTGCTTTTTCTCTGCCTTTAGTTCTGAAAATGCAATTTCTGTTATTTGAGTTGAACTTTGAGCCATATCAATGTTTTTCAAAATTTAGGAAGTGTATTTGCATATCTTGTTCCCACCTCCACTCCTTCCCCCTCTAGAGGGCCCTGGAATTTGCCGGTAGGTCCTATACCTATTGAAATTTTGACAAAACAACATTTTACCTTAATTTTCAGTTACTGAAAATGCAATGAGTTGAATTTTGAGCCATATCAATGTTTCTTTTTCAAAATTTAGGAAGTGTATTTGCATATCTTTAAAACCTTATAAAATGGAATTGAGCAAAGTTATGAAGCTGAAAACAATTTTGTTTTGCTTCAATTAAGCTGAAAATCTATTTTGCAAGGTTTCACTTCTATAACACACATATTTTTAAAGGTCATCAAAGGTCAGGGCCCTCTAGAGGGAGAAAGACTGGAGGTAGTTGCTTCAAAATGCCTTCCCGGGACATACTTTAGCCTGTATATTCATCCCTGAAAGTTTCATTTTCCTAACCTAAACCCTTTCTGAAGTAGCAAGAAGTCAATTAACTAGAATTTTACCAGAATTATCGAGGAAGAACTTCTTGTTAAATATTTAGTGACTAGGTCTATTAATTTTTAGTCATGAATTATGTGATCAAGTTCGGGCTTAGAAAAATTTTCTCAAGCTTGTATCTCTAACCCTTCAGCATGTCTAGAATCTGCTAAAAAGCGCAAGTAGAAAAGAGGCAGAAGTAGGAGGTTGAAAATTCATTCATAGACTCCTATTTGGACCACAGATACACATCAAATTTTCCTTGATACGTGATTGACGTAACCGTACTGGATTCGCTCTCTTTGGGGGAGTTGGGGGGAGGGATTCAGTGATTTGGCGAGTTTGGTGTTTCTGGACGTGCTAGGACGATGAAAATTGGTAGGCGTGTCAGGGAGCTGCACAAAGGACTTGATAAAGTCGTTTCCCCAGATCCGTCCATATGGAGGGCTAAAGTGAGAGGAATAATTAGAAAAAATGAGATATTTATAACTTACGAGTGGGTCATCGGATCTTAATGAATTTTGATATTTAGAAGGACATCGTAAATCAGAGCTCTTATTTTAAATCCTGACCGGCATTAAGCCTCTGATTTTCCTTTTAAATCAATCTATTGATTCTTAGAATTTTGTTAGAGCTCATACCATATGAGCTCTTGGCTCTTAGCTCTTCTTGCCTCGTCTCAAGTGCCATATGAGCTCTTAGCTCTTGTTTCTCTTCCGACCATTTCGTATTGAAGGCGTGGTTGTGGAAATTTAGGAAAGGGCTTGTTCAGTTTAAATTGAAAGTTGCAGCACGGTTTTTGAGAATCAAAATCAATTTGACTTAGTTTAGGTGTAAATTAAATTTTTTTTTTGATGTTTTAGACCTTTAAAGAGGGTCAAAATAGGGGAAAATAGAATTTCCATGATCACCAGTCGATATTTATGGTCTAAAGTCTTAACCGAAAGCTTTTAAGAACCTCATCTAAAAAGAAAACCTCTAAAGAGTGCGGATCTTACTATACAGAATGACGTGATTGCCGCATCACTGTGTAATATGGGATGTGAACTGTTGTATAATTGAAAGCGAGCCACAAAACCGTGCTGGATGCTGGAACCGTGCATCCAGTTAAATAATAAAAAAAAGAGAATGTTTACTTAGAAGCAAAAAAGAAAAAAAGATGGCTAGCCAAGAAAAAAAACGAAGACTAAGCTTAATCTCCGCTGTTCAATTCCGTAGCACTTGTTTTAAAAGCATAGACGATTTCAGTGTCGAGTGACGGTAATTGCTAGGTCAGCTATTTTATTCATCGACATTATAGAAGTTATTCCATATCTTCTCTAACTCGCTTGAATATTCACCAGTCTGGAATTTCGGGCACTAATACCTTTTTCTTCAATTTTTTTTGTAATACCTGCTTTAAAAAAAAGAAAATCATCACTGCCTCTAATATTTCAAGATATCTCCTCATAATGAGAATGTATCCAACTTTCAAGATTTGTCAGACAATATTTATTCTTAGGAAAGATAAATGGCTAGTATGGCTTTCTAAAAAACATTATTTATGTCTTAGTCATAGGTTTCATTGTCCTGTTGAAAGGAAGTAGACTCTTGAAACGTACAATTCTCTTGGAAAATTTTGAATTGACTCTTTTCACGGAGTATTTTCTGCTTTCTTCATTCATTTGTTGGATAGGTAGGGTATCGCTACCCTACCTATGTTGTTATAGTGTACTAGCTGATTTATTTCGGCAATTTTTCTTTGAGCCGCAAGCCTGTTTTCACGTTGCTCGTGTGATTCCTCGGCACGATTTTTTTTTGTTAATTTCTCTTTGAGCCGCAAGCCTGTTTTCACGTTGTTCTTGTGATTCCTCGGCACGCTTTCTTTTGAGCCCCCCCCCCCCCTCCATGGAAATTTCTATCTTCTAAGGGTAAAGCTATCACAAACCACTATCAATAAATAAATGAAACTCAACACGAAAGAAATAAAAATAAATAGCCGAGTCAAATTCAAAAGTAGAAGAAACTTGAGCAGGGTTGATGACCCCAATGCCTTCTCTAGACCAGAGCATAATTTACACTTTACTGAAAAAACAAAAACCGTGGATGGTCAGTTTACTTTGATAATTTTTTATTTATGAGAGTAAAAAAGTGAAAACATTAAAATTTACTTTGCTTTCAGTAAAGTGCAAATTATGTTCTGGTTTCAAGAAGGCATGGGATTTTTTAGCCGTACTTAATTGTGTTGCGAGAGCAACACTTTGGTTTTGTCCCGTTTTTTTTTTTTTGTTTTTTTTTTCCTATGCCGTCTATCTCAGCTTATTCCTGGAAACTGGTAAGGGTCTAACCTGTGCGGTTTTTACGGAAAGTGTGGACCTCAGGCCGGATTGATGAATATGACATTACATGGAAAGCTCCGTAGAACTCTTGCCTGGGGCCAAAAGGGATGGTTTTTGCTTGTCCTCGAGCCAGATCCTATGGTGTGCGAAGTGAAGTGGAGTTGTATAGCCTATGTCAGAAAGGAGTATCTGAAGTTGTGTAGCAAAGCTTTTGTTTCATCAAATCATGTTTCTGCTTTCGAGTGGAAAGCTCCGTTCTAGCAGGCAAGCAGGCAGGCACCAATTTCAAATTGAAGATGGACTAAAATCTATAAGTGTTAAATATATGCGGCAGTTCCCCGGCCCCACAGCCAATATATCTTCTTTGAGTGATAAATAGAAAAATTTACAGAAACAAAAAAGTGCGATTTTCCCACAGGTCCGAAAGTGCTGCCATCTATTGTTTCTACCCATTTCTGTTCGTAATTTCAGCTGACTTTACCATTCTTTTTTTCTACTTGGGATCGCAATAGAGAAATGGTATCAGATATGCCTCTTAAACTTTAAAAGTTCTCTCATTGCTAATGAAATTAGAGCTTATCCTTTGCTCCTTTTTAAGTGGTGGTGTTAGAAAGTTGGCCTCCGGCAAAAAAGTCAACTTTCGAACTAAGACAGATAGAATTTGTTTTTGAACGGCAATCGATAGACCTTGATGAGCTGATCAAAATATATGTCATCCATTTTTTGGTTCAAAAATTAAATCATGAGATACATCAGTTTGAAAGTTTCTAGGGGCTGACAACTTCAGTGGTAAGGTACACACTTAAACCAAAAATAGGCCAATACCAATTGTGAGATATGTAGAGGACTTTGAAGCAACAGTCGACTATTAGCTTATAATCATCTTTGGCAATGAGGGGTTTGCAACTTTTGCTGATTGGTGTACCTATTATCTGTTTCTGGTGTAATTGATGGTAAGAACAACTTGGTTCCCGATTGTAAGACATGTAGGGAAGTTGTAAGTAATAA
This sequence comes from Artemia franciscana, assembly GCF_032884065.1. Taxonomy (NCBI): domain Eukaryota; kingdom Metazoa; phylum Arthropoda; class Branchiopoda; order Anostraca; family Artemiidae; genus Artemia; species Artemia franciscana. The sequence continues at coordinate 23,064,705 of NC_088869.1, read as the reverse complement.
TCAGCTGTTACGCTACAATGATCTTCAGCGACGAGGGGTTTGCAACTTTTGCTAGTTGGTGTACCCATTATTTGTTTCCGGTAAACTTGATGTATATCACGGGAGAGGGACTTGTAAGTAAGAATCGGTTGCTAGAGGAGGCTCATGAAGGGCTACAAATTTGTGCAAATTGGTACACATCTATGGTCTTTTGATCCTGAAAAGTTACTGATAGCTTTATAATACCAACTAGATTATATAAGATAATGTTCCAAGTTTCCATCCGTCACGATGTCTACGATTGAAAAGGATAAAGTTCAACTGGCTGCAAACTCAATTTAGTCCCTTCTTGCGATATTCTTTTGCTGTTGTTTTTTCAACGCTGAAGAATTTGATCATGTGATTACTGATTGTGTTCTGCTTTGAATATGCCGTTTTGAATGCTTTGATAGTTTTGACAACTTCAGCATTTAACCGATAGCGAAGAAACAAAACCAAAGTGTTGCTCTCGCAACACTTTAATCGGCGAAGCCGGACAAAGGTTGCCGCAACACTTCACGTTGCCCAGGCAACGTAGGTCTAGTTTCTGCTCCTTTTGAGTTTAACTCGGGTTATTTATTCTAATTTCTGTTCGTTTTGAGTTTCATTTATTTATTGATAATGATTTGTGGTAGTTTTACGCTTGGAAGATAATTTGAGTTTATTTCTGGTCATTTTTGGCTAAAATTTGAAAAATTTAAAAATTGAAGCTCTTTTTTTTTCTTTTGCAAAACTTGTTTTGTGGATTGAATACCATTCTTATTGACATAGTCCTTTTCATGGGAAAAATAATATTTTATATCTTTTCGGTTTCTTTCTAAAAGAATACATAGCTTTGGTTGCTATTTGTATGTTGGAGAAACTTCTTCTACAATTTTTAACTCCGACACAAACAGTATTCTTTAACTTTATAACTCCTGAAGTTGACCTGAAAAATTAAACTTGATATAACTCCCAAAAGGTTCTATCAATGTTTTGTGACAACCTGGATACACTTACATTCTTTTTTATTTATTTGAATTGTAAGAGCAGAAGTACTAATAGTAGTAGCCCCAAAAGTTTCAACTTGATACGCTCAAGTCGTCCTCAATATACATTTTGTCGGTCCCGGTTTTGCTACTTTAGGCACTTCCAGGTAACCTAGGACGATGAAATTTGGCAGGCGTATCAGGGACCGGACCAGCTTAAATTAGAAACAGTCGTTTTCCTGATTTTACCATCTGGGGGGGGAGGGGAGTGGGGGTCCCGTTAATTTGGAAAAAATAGAAAAATAGAAGTATTTTTAACTTACGAACGGTTGATCAGATATTAATGAAATTTGATGTTTGGAAGGATTTCGTGTCTCAGAGCTGTTATTTTAAATCCCGACCGGATCTGGTGAAACTGGGGAGGGGGGAGTTAAGAGGGGGAAACCTAAAATCTCGGAAAACACTTGGAGTGGAGGGATCGGGATTAAACTTGGCGGGAAAAATAAGCACAAGTCCTAGATACATGATTGACATAACCAGAACGGATCCAATCTATTTGTGGTAGTTAAGGATTTTTAAGTTACGAATGGGTGATCGGATCTCAATGAAACTTGATATTTAGAAGGATATCGTGCCTCAGAGCTCTTATTTTAAATCCTGACCGGACTTGGTGATATTGGGGGGAGTTCGGAGGGGGAAACCTAAAATCTTGGAAAACACTTAGAGTGGAGGGATCCGGATGAAACTTGGTGGGGAAAATAAGAACAAGTCCTAGATACATGATTGACATGACCGGAACGGATCCGCTCTCTTTGGGGTAGTTGGAGGGGGAGTAATTCTGAAAAATTAGAAAAAATGAGGTATTTTTAACTTACGAACGGGTGATTGGATCTCAAGGAAATATGATATTTAGAAGGATATCGTGTCTCAGAGCTCTTATTTTAAATCTCGACCGGATCTGGTGACATTAGGGTGGAGTTGAGAGGGAAACCTAAAATCTTGGAAAACACTTAGAGTGGAGGGATCGGGATGAAATTGGTGGGAAAAATAAGCGCAAGTCCTAGATACATTATTGACATAACCGGAAGGGGTCCAGTCTCTTTGGGGTAGTTGGGGGGGGGGTGTGTGTTAATTCTGAAAAATTAGAAAAAATTAGGTACATTTAACTTACGAATGGGTGATCGGATCTCAATGAAATTTAATATTTAGAAGAATATCGTGTCTCAAAGCTCTTATTTCAAATCCCAAACGGATCAGGTGACATTGGGGGATTTTGGGTTGGGGGAACCTAAAATCATGGAAAACGCTTAGATTGGAGGGATCGGGATGAAATTTGGTGGTATAAATGAGCAGAAGTCTTAGATACGTGATTTACATAATTGGAACGGATCCGCTCTATTGGGGGGGGGGGTTAATTATGAAAAATTAGAAAATGACGTATTTTTAACTTACGAAGGAGTGATCGGATCTTCATGAAACCTTTGTATTTAGAAGGACCTCGTAACTGAGATCTCTTATTTTAAATCTCAACCGCATCCAGCGTCATTGGGGGGGGGCAGTTGGGGGGACCAGAAATCTTAGAAAATACTTAAATCGGAGAGATCAGGATGAAACTGGATGGGAAGAATAAAAACCTGTCTAAGATACTTGACTGACATAACCGGACCGGATCTGCTCTCTTTGGTGGAGTTGGGGGGTGGGATACAAATACCTCAATTTTGAAAATTGAGGTATTTGTAACTTACGAAAGGATGATCAGATCTTAATGAAATTTGAAATTTAGAAGGATTTTGTGCTTTAAAGCTCCAATTTTAAATTCCGAACAGATCCTGTGACATTGGGGGGACTTGGAGGGGGAAACCGGAATTCTTGGAAAACCTGAAAATTGGGGTTTTTTATCTTACGAATAGGTGATCGGATCTTAATTAAATTTTATATTTAGAAGGAATTCATGTCTCAGAGCTCTTTTTTCAAATCCCGACCAGATCTTTGGACATTTGGGGGAGTTGGGGGGAATCTTGGAAAACACTTGGAATGGAGGAATCGGAATGAAGCTTGATGGATGTCCTTGATACGTGATTGACGTAACCGTACTGGATTCGCTCTCTTTGGGGGAGTTGGGGGGAGGGATTCAGTGATTTGGCGAGTTTGGTGTTTCTGGACGTGCTAGGACGATGAAAGTTGGTAGGCGTGTCAGGGAGCTGCACAAATTGACTTGATAAAGTCGTTTTCCCAGATTCGGCCATCTGGGGGGCTAAAGGGAGAAGAAAAATTAGAAAAAAATTAGGTATTTATAACATACGAGTGGGTGATCGGATCTTAATGAATTTTGATATTTAGAAGGACATCGTGACTCAGAGCTCTTATTTTTAATCATGACCGGCATTAAGCCTCTGACTTTCCTTTTAAATCAATCTATTGATTCTTAAAATTTTGTTAGAGCTCATACCATATGAGCTCTTGGCTCGTAGCTCTTCTTGCCTCTTCACAAGTGTCATATGAGCTCTTAGCTCTTGTTACTCTTAAAAAGGGTACTAGAACTTTTAATTTTGAATCAAATTAGCTCCTTTACAAGTTTCAATGGTATTTATAGCAGTTACATCTACGTTCCCTTCAACAAGCGTTGAAATTTTCAGCTTAATACCGTCAACCATTTCCGAAGCATATCTTATGCGTCTGCTTGACAGCCTGTGTAGGCACAGTGTGTTTTGAATTAGTACTATACAGTTTCTGCTTATTCCACATTTTCGTCTAATTATCCTTAGTTTTAATAGCAATATTCGTAGTAGCAGTTTAATTAATTGTACTAGCCTAAGATTTAGTGCCAGTAGAAGTAATAGAAGTAGTAATAATAGTAATAGTAGTAGCAATATGAGTAGAAGCAGTAGCATTAGAATGCGATTATTTCTTTTGGTTAGTTCATCATCTCTCATTATAAGCCCTGTTATTTTTACCTTCACACACCAAACTTCCCTAAGATATTGCTGTAACACCCTTTTGAATGCCTGCATACAGAAGGCGTATTGTGGTTTAGATCACCTTCCTCCCTCCAAATTCCTTGAAAATCTCACTCTCATAGCCTTAGGCACAGTCGTTATAGAAGTCACAGTAGTAGTATTGACAGTAGTAGCAGTATTCAATACTAGCAATAGTATTGAATAGCGGTTGTACCACTAGCCTTAGTAATATTAACATATTGCCTTTTGCATCAAGCAAAAGTCAATACCCCTGAACATCCTGATTATCCCTCTCATCAAGTCCTGGAAGTTTCAACTTGATACAATTAGCCATTGTTATACCATTGCTGATATGTTCTTTTGATAACTTGTATCTTCATTTGCTTCTATGAAGTCCTGGAAGTTTCAACTTGATACAATTAGCCATTGTTATACCGTTGCTGATATGTTCTTTTGATAACCTGTATCTTTATTTGCTCTTTGAATTTTTCATCTGAATGCTCTTAACATTACAAGTAGTAGCAGCAGTAGTAGCTAGTAGTAGTAGTAGCAGTAAATGTAGCAGTAATGGTACTATTATCAGTAGTGTAAACATATTGCCTTTTGGTGAGACGATCTTCCCCTTTAAGCATTCTCTGAAAGTTCTAACTTGATACCCAAATCTATTCTTGAGATATGCTATTTTGACAGTTTGTATTCACATAGTGTTTTTTTTATTTAGTACAAATCTCCCCTTAATATTGTAAATGGATTAGTGTGGTAGTAGTAGTGGTGGTAGTTTTAGTGGCATTGGTAGCATGCAAATATCGCTTTTTTGATAATATATTTTATTATCCCTGGATTTTCCAAATTAATATCCTCAGTTATTCCGTGTTACACCCTATGGACAATCCGTATACACAACGTGTTTTGATTTAGTTCAACTCTCCTTAAAATTCTCTGAAATTATCACCTGAGTGCCCTTCGTCTTCTTGGAAAATTATTTCAAACATGCATACTTAGCTGAATAACAAATACTATGTGTAAACAATGAACGAATTGAATTGAGGACTGTGGAGAGGTTGGCATCCCCAAATCCACTATTAATGGACCTTTCAACGAGGTTAATAAAATAGATCTCTTAAAATTTCGGTCAGATTTGTTTTGGACGAATGATAGGGTTCTGAGGGGGGAGCTAATTGCCCCTCCATTAATTTTTTTACTCTTAAATAGAGCACTAAAACTTCCAACTTCAAATTAAATGGGTTCTGTCCGATTCAAACTTTTTATTGACCACCCCTATCCATGAAAACCTTCAATGATCCGTGGCATAAATTTCAATCTTTGCCCATGGACTCTGGAGGGTTGTGTTCACCCTAATATGATTTTAGAACTTTTGGTAACAAAATGGCTATATCACTATTTTAATTGAATGTGTTTTGGTAAAATGAGTTTTCTGGGAGGGGGGGTGTAATTGCTGTCCATCATGTTTGAAACATAAAAGTGAACTAGGAGTAATAGATTTTCAATCAAATGAGCCTCTTCTAAAGTTCAATGAATAAATTAATATCTCAAAATTTGTATCGCTTGCATTTGCGGGAAATTCGAAATTCGATTTAAAATAAGTGTTCTAGGAAGGGGGGGGGCGGCTAGTTGCTCTCCATCATGTTTGAAACATAAAAGGGAACCGAGAGTAATAGATTTTCAATCAAATGAGCCTCTTCTAAAGTTCACACGACAACACCTTCCATAAAAACCTTGTATACCCTTCGGCAATAGCTTACAACTCTTACACTCAGACTCGTGGGAATATTATCTATCCCTAAGACCTTATTATATGATCTTTGGACCATTTTTGACTAAATTACTATCTCAAAATTTGTGTCGCATGCATTTGCGGGAAATTCGACGTAGGGGGACTGCCCCCGATCACTTTGACTCATAAAAAGGACACTAGAACATCTGATTTCCAATCAAATAAGCCCCTCCAGAGTTTCTACGACCAGACTTTTCACATAAACCTTATATGTCCTCGGGAGATAACATGCAACCCTTGCGCTGAGGGTATATGGAGGAGGGTTGTCATCCTAAAAGACATAATTTCCAGACTTTTCAGCTACGCTGAACCAAATGCCTATATCATGGGAATTCATGGGTGTGGGGGAGCTTGTTGCCCTATATTTATCCTAACTATTTAAAAGGGAATAACCCTTTCCATTTCCAATCGAACGAAACTTTTTTGAAGTTTTTACAACAAGAAATGGCCATCCCAAATTTTTCTCAGGTTTATTTCGAGAAATTACGAGGTGTAGGGTGGGTATCCACACTCGGATCACTCTGAATCTTCAAAAGGACACTGGAACTTCCGAGTACCAAGCGAATGAGCCCCCTAGAAAGTTTATACGATCATCCTTTCTATATAAGCCTTATATGCCCCCAGGGCATATCTTACAACCCTTACCCTGAGGGGTGTGGGGAAGAGTTTCTAGGGTTAGCCAAAAGTGGACGTTTAGGAAAGCTAACTACCTTTTTGGAGCGTTGTTGGACCCTGGGATATTTGAAAGAAACTATTCAGAAACTCTCTGAACGAAGAATCTTGGTTCCTATAGACAGTAGATTACTTATTATGATGATATTTTTTAGACTAGAGTAGCCGAGGTCCAGGGTATTTTTATCGCAGTTGTAAAAAGTTTAGAAGGATAGAAAGATAAACCTGTGAACCAAGATTAGAATACTGGAAGCTACAGCAATGACACCAGTCAGGTATACAATCTTAAATTGTAAGAATTATGCTTAAGTATTACTCGAAAAAAAAATATGAACTCTGGAAATCCGGTTATTTCTTTTTTTACAACACTGAATTTTAAGCTGTGATACAAATTATAAAGCTAGTCTATAGTCAGTGATAAAAAAAAAGTAAACGTCCTTGTCAAGTCTGGTCGTAACAAGCCATGGTGGTTATCAGCCTTACTCATATTAATTTTTGCTCGTTTTGAGTTTAACTCGACTATTTATTATAATATCTGTTCTTTCTTAGTTTCATTTACTTATTGATAGTGATTTGTGGTAGTTTTACGCTTGGATGATTATTTTTTCAAGGTCTACTCATTTTTGGCTTGATGAGCTCTTTACTTTTCTTAGAAAGACTTGTTTTGCGGAAAGAGTTTTTTTTTATTAATTAAACGAAAAACGATCTTTTTTTCAACTGAAGGTAAGGAGCAACATTAAAACTCAAATCGAACATAAATATTGCGTATACGAGGAAGATTGCCCCTTCTCAACACCTTGCTCTTTATGCTAAAGTTTTTTAGCACTTTTAAAGAAAGGTTCTTATTGTTCTAATCAAACCAACGTTGTGTTTCAGGAGTTGTCCTTAAAGTATTTGGACAGAATTCAAACTTTAGCGTAAGGAGCGAGATGTTGAGGAGGAGTCTTTTCTCCTCATGTACGTAATAATTTATATTCGTTTTGGGTACTAATGCTGCTCCATACTTTCAGTTGAAAAAAAACTTACTGTTTTAAATTTAATGTCTGATCTTTTTTAATAGTGCCAGAAAGTCTGGCTCCACTTCCTTGCGAAATCCCCCTCCTCCCCATGGATACTTCATCTAAACAACTCAATCCTGGTCAATATTTACTCTGGACAATGACCCTTAACATCCCCACGTGTAAAATTAAGTCGGGAAAGAGAAAGCAAGACATAAAAAGAATTTCCTATTGGAATTTTTGGCGAATACCCTCGGTGAAAAATTTCCCGTGAAAAATTCACCCCCAGAAACTCCCCTTCCCATTAAAAAGAACTATCTCCTTGGTAAATCGCATAGGAGAAAAGTCGCCCCCCCCCAACCGGAAAAACATATGCATACTTCTCAATAACAAACACTATTCGTAAACAATGGGTGAATTTTACAACGTAAGAACCTTTCCTCAAGAGACGTGGGGGGGGGGGTCATGTTATCTCCAAAGGCATATTTACTTTACCTTTCAAGTATGCTGAACAAAATGGCTATCTCACAATTTTGATTGGACAATTTTAAGAAAAAGAGTCATGGAGGGGTCTAATTGCTATCCAAACTTTTTGGTCATATAGAAAGGACACTAACACTTTTAATTTCAGTTCGAATGAGCCCTCTCCTTATCATAGGAACATTGGGTCTTTCCAGTTTTTGCCCAGATAAAAGATACAGTTATCATATATTTTTTAATTCAAATATTTTCCCCAGAAGTTAAATCTTTGTAAATCAAAGATTCCTGTAAAATTTATGCAGCAAAAGTATTTTACAGCACACAATACCTGTTTGACATTTTTGTCGGGCAGGAAATGACGCAATAGCTTAGGCTAAATGCCTTCTGGCATTTCGTCTGAGTGTCTTTGGCATATCGCCTTTGGCTTAGTATGTCTAGAAAATTCAGTTCGGTCATCAGTGAAGGTTTAATCTTCTGTAGTAGAATTCTCAATAAGGATATATTTCTAGTCGAATGAAGTTGGATTTGCCAACCATGAAGCGGAAAGTCTTGACATTACTAGCTTTTGTCAAGGTTTTTTTTCAAGGTTTGTTGGAATTTTTAACTCGTTCTAAAGCTTTGGTAAAATTCTAGTTAATTGACTTGTTGCTATCTTGGAAAGGGCTTAAGTCCACCTCCACTCCTTTTCCCTCCGGAGGGCCCTGAAATTTGCCTACATGATATGTCTATACCTATTGAAATTTTGACAAAACAACATTTTACCTTAATTTTCAGTTACTAGTTGCTTTTTCTCTGCCTTTAGTTCTGAAAATGCAATTCCTGTTATTTGAGTAAAATTTTGAGCCATATAAATGTTTTTTTTTTTTTTCAAAAAAAGGTTGAATTCTAGTTAATTGATTTCTTAATATCTCAGAAAGGGTTTAGGTTATGAAAATGAAACTTTCAGGGATGAATCTACAGACTAAAGTATGTCTCGGGAAGGTATTTTGAAGCAACTACCTCCACTCCTTCTTCCTCTAGATGGCCCTGACCTTCGATGACCTTTAAAAATACGTGTGTTATAAAAGTGAAACTTTGCAAAATATATCTTCTGCTTAAAAAAACATTTATATGGCTCAAAATTCTACTCTCAAAAAACTCTCAAAACCCATTCATTGACCCTTGTATGGGCTACAGATCCATATCAAATGTTCTTTTCCCCTAGTAGGCCTACCAGTAATATTTTTCTAAGTTTGTTAAAATTCAATAGGCTATTTTGGAGGAAAAGGAGTGGAAGTGAGCAATAAATACCAAAAATGGAAAAAAGCTAGTAGAGGTAATTGGAGGTTTTTTTCGTCAGAAATAGTTGTAGCCTTCCTAGCAATAGAATCAAAACCATTAACAAAATTATTTTCTTCGGTCAGAATTGAAAGTAGGCTAGGTGAATTTTGTTATTAGGCATAAAGGAATGGATTCAGCGCCTAAATTATGCCACAAAAAGGTCTTTAAGTATTTGGCTCCAACCTCCTTGCTTGTACCTGAACTTGCAGCAGTACCAAGTGCTTTCTCCCTCAACTGGCATCTGGAATTTGGATGTCATGCGGGAATTTAGGCTATTCAAACGTAAGTTCCCCAGACTCACGACTGGGCAGCTTGCCTCTTCCAACTCACCTACTTTTCGAAATTTAAATCTCTCTTCTGCCAGATATGGTTCCAAAATCTGTACATTTCTTGTAGAAATTAGGCTAAGTTGATATACCATATTCGAGATGGAATAGACAAGAAAAAGTGTGAAGTTTTTTGTTTTTTTTTTATTGTTGCTGATTTTCTGGAGCTAATTGTAGCCTAGATTTAACATAAATCAAGGTTCTTTTAGCTTTAGTTGCAGTTTATTGTGTATATAATATTTTAGCTTGTCGTCAATTGTGACTCCAAGGTACTTCTCATAATTTCTACTCTTATAAACTTGCAGATACGGACCGTGATCGGAAGAGGTAGGAATGGCGAGGGTTTTTATGGCCCAAATGGAGGATCTTGCATTTTTGGGGTTAAATTCTAAATGACAAAACAAGTCATCAACAAACCTATTAAAATAATTATGAATAAACGTTGGCCATTTTACAGATAAATTGAATAGTGTTGATCCAAAGATAAATAGAAGTCTTTCATTTAGAATTTGACAAGATATTTTTTATACCTCTGAGGCCTTGGAACCCTATGGAGGGGCATGCATGCAGAAATTGAGGTCAATATATCTTAATCATGGTGTTTGAGCCATGCTTCAGATAAAGAAAGCCTGGAATTCATACTAAAGAGTTGGAATGAAATACGTTTTGTTTGGGGACTATTGGCAGAAGAGAAAAGGGAAAGGGCTCCAGACTCCGCCCCTTGGGACATCTCTATATTTTCCCTATGACTTTCTAAATTGTTTGTATTATTCGCCTGCTTTTGAAGACTTAATGAACTTAAAGAAGTCTGCCATATTAAAAAAAAGTGGCTGATTTTGATTGGAAAACAAATAAACTTTGAAGTCTACTTCTTAGGTTGATTTATTTCTTTCCATAAGAAAAAATCGCTAGGTCACTAAAACCCAAACTACAGATTTAAAGGAATGACGTCGTCCCGAAATGATGAATAAGGAAGCTGTTAAGTCTTGTTTAGGCTGGGACGGTATTGATAATAGAATACTAATTGCTCATTTTATTACTAAAAAGTTCAGGGTATCAGTTATAGTGGTATATGCCCCTGTTGAACCGACTGACGAAGATATTTGTGACACAGATGAATTTTACTTAATTTTACAGGAACAAATAGACAGGGTCCAAGGTAGAAATATGGTGTTTTTAATAGGAGATTTTAACGCCCAGATCGGTGGAAATAGGGAAATGGAAATGGTATCCAAGTCTAGGTAAATTTAGTGTAGGAAAGGAAAACAGTAAAGGCTACAGACATTTTTCAATTTTGTAGTTATAACCATCTAGTTATAGCCAATACGGTGTTTTGTCATTAAATGGCCCATAAGTTGACTTGGTATTCACGTGATGGTAAGACAGCAAACCTTATTGATTATGTCATAGTAAACAAAAAACTGGCAGGATCAATACAAGATGCTAGGATATATAGGCGTGCTGTTATTGATGTTAAAAGTAAAGCTCACCATCTAGTAGATTCTAGGGTTAATTTAAAGAAGAGTTTTCGGAAAAGTAATTACGTCCAGGGAAGTTTTGATGTTGGTAGACTCCAGGATGAGAATTTGAGAGGAACTTTCCAGGAACAGTTGAATACTAAACTTCAGAGTTTAAAATTTGACAAGGTGGAATATGGTTGGAATAATTTTAGAAAAACAATTTGTGAAATTGCTGATGGTGTCTTAGGGAAGAAAGTTATGACTTCTGCTAGGAATATTCCTGAAAAAGCTTTATATTTAATAGAGAGGAGAAGGGGTTTCTACAAGAATTATCTGAGTGATAGATCATATGAAAACAATTGTACTGACATGTTAATAAATTGAAAGGGAGTTGTCAATACCGGACTTGTGAAAAATAGGAACGGGGGTCTAAAAGGATTATAAAATAATAAGGCTCCAGGTGCTTATAGTGTGATAAATAAGTTTCTTAAATATGGTGGCTCGGAGGTTAGAAATAAGTTACTAAAGATTATGAATATGATTTTTGAAAAAGGGGAAGTACCTAATGATTTTAGGAAAACCTTAATCACACTACTTTATAAGAAAGGTGATAAGAGTGAGTGTCGTAATTGTCAAGGCATTAGCTTGATCTCTGTAGGTAGCAAATTACTTGGGAACATAATACCTTTTAGAGTGAGAGATGCTGTAGACAAAGTTTTAAGAGAAGAACAGTGCGGTTTTAGAAATGGTAGAGGATATGTCGACCAAATTTTTACTCTTTGGTTATTAGTTGATAAGTGCCTTAGTTGTCAAACACCTTTGGTCCTCAGTTTTATAGATTATGAGCAAGCATTCGATTCTGTTGATTGAAAAGCTTTAGCAAAGGTCTTATCCTTGTATGGTATACTGGACAAATACATTAAAATTGATTAGTGCTATGCACGAGAATAATACTACTGTGTTGAAGGTAGGAAATGAGATTAGCAGCTGATTTTGTGTTAGATCAGGAGTTAAGCGGGGTTGTGTTCTATCCCCCTTTATATGGATAATTTTGATCGACTTTGTCTTAAGAAGCACAGGAAAGGCAATGGGAGACCACAGAATCAAATAGGGAAGAAAAACTCTCCTGGACTTAGATGATAGTGATGATTTAAGCATCCTAGATGAAAGTTTGAGCAAAATGAATGAATATTTTGAGCTTTTGCGAGTTCAAGGTGCTAGAATAGATTCGAAAATTAATGTTAAGATGACTAAGTAAATAGGCTAGGAATAAGTGAAGATGAAAAGGTGGAATTGAGTAACGAAAGATTGCTCAGATGGGCAGCTTCATTTACCTTGGTAGTATTATTAGTAAAGACGGACAGTTAAAAAACAGTTTGAAAGAATAGGAAAATAAGTCTGCAAACCAATATTAGAATATTTGAAGGTACAGTGATGACAGTGGTCAAATATGGCTCTGAAGCATGAATGGTCCGAAAAGCGGATGAAGATTTACTAGATGTTTTCCTCAGGAATTTCCTACTGATTTTTCTGGGTACCCGGTTGACTGACCGTATTTCAAACAGCGGGCTGTACGAAATGTATTGTTCAATCCCGTTTTCTAGGACTATAATGAAAGAAAGGTTGAGATGGCTAGGGCACGTTCTGCGGCATAAGGATGACAGATTGCCGAATACTGTCCTTTTTAGCTAAACGGAAAGCAGGTCGTCCTCGTCTGGCGTGCGAGGATGTTATAAAGAAAGATTTAAATTAAATGGGAACTTCCTGAGAGGGTGTAAAGAAGGAAACTTTGAATAGATTGGGATGGAGGAAGAGTGTGTGTAGCTGTATTGGCTTCAGGCAGCTTGGTGCTGTGATGAGTAATTGGTAGTATTAGTAGTAACTCACTATTACTTATTTTATTGCTTACTAACTCTTAAGCATTGTTTACTTACCTGTGTACAATTTCCGCCTTTGCATCTGGAACTAGTCAGAAAACATTTTTATATTTTCCCTTATTTCAATTGAAGTCACCGACCATTTTTTTTTGTTTTGCTTACAAAGATGCCCCTAATCAAGGCATAAAACCGCTGTCGGTCATTATCGGTGGTTTACAACTTCTTTTTCTACCTGTGATTAAAAATGGCCGGACTATTGTGACATCGGTGTTTTGTGACTTAATTTGGAAGGAAGTTAAGACCCCGGAATCTGAATTCGGTGATGAACTTTCGCGAAAGCGTCCACAAAACGATCCAATCAAGAAGAAGAAGGAGATTAAGACTGAGAACACTTTATGCTAACAAGAGAAGAGAACTGTTCCTTCTCTTTTTCATCTTGATACTAAAATTTATTTCTTTTTTTATGGTATTCCTTGTTATGAGCGTACCGGAACTGACTCAGTCAGTAGAAAAGGCAAATTATGGGAAACTTCCAAATATCTTGTTGATGCTAAATAATTGCTGTACAAGCCTTTAGTTAAGCGTTTTTTCACGCTGTATGGCGATCGTTGATAAATATGATAAGTCTAGCTAACCCTTTTTTAGAATCATAGGTCTTGGGAATGACAAAATCAGTTTTGTAGCTGCCACATGGATGAAGTGGCATTTTCACAACTTATGAACAGCTTTCGTAATGACTAGAAATATAATTGTGGCAAATTCGTGGCAAGTCCTGCTTCAATGGTTGATAACATTCCTGAATATCTATAAAATTTACCCTTTCACCTTTTTTTCCTCTTTTCTTTTAATTGTTGGCTCCTGATTTTAAACTGCCATCTAATGAGGGTTACCAAAGCTACAATATTTTTTTTTTGTCGAGACATAATGTTGACATACGGATCTGAAAATCATGGCAAATGTTGTGGGAATCAGAAATTTGAGACTTCAATGAAAACAGAACTATGTAGTATTAATTGAAAAAAAAAACATTCTCCGCAAAATGAGTTTTCCAAAGGAAAGTAAAGAGCTACATTAAACCAAAAGTCAGTAGAATTTTCTAACATAAAACTGCCAACTATCACCATTAATAAATAAATGAAACCCAAAACGAGCAGAAACTCAGATGATTGGGGCTGACGCCCCCAATGGCTTCTAAAGACCAGCACATCATTTGTACTTAGCTGAAAATAATCATTATTTCAACCTGAATGTTTCAATTTTTATAATATCAAGAAGAAAGTGCATTATAATAGAGATAGCTGAAAAAAATCAGACGAATGAATGTGGATTGCCCGTTTAATAAAGGCGTCAGCCCTAGGACTGACGCTTACGCCAAGAGGCGTCAGCAGTAGTACTGATAGTAGCAGTAGGTGAAGTAGTTGCAGTAGTGTGCAAATATTTCCTCTTTGGTCAACTGATCATTCCTCTCATCAATCCTTGTAAGTTTCAACTTAATACAATCAGTCATTCCCGAGTAAAGCCCTTTTGAAAACTATTATGTACATAATGTGTTTTGACTTCATTCAGCACTTCAATCAACATTATCTGAAAGCTGTTTTTTTTTTCTAACATTAAGGGTCAGATATTCCCTCTTTCCTAGTAACAAATACTATATGCACACAATGGGCGAATTGCGTAACTTACATCCCTTGCCTTGAGGGCTTCGTTGTTGTTTGACATCCCCAAAGATACAGTTTTAGGATCTTTCAACTATGCTGAACAAAATGGTTATTATAAAGAAAGGGTTTCTGAATAATTTACCAGTATTCCAAAATACGTGCAAAATATATTCTGTGGACTATTCTATAATTTTCATTTATGTGTCAATTCTTGAATTTTCATCATAGAAGGGTAAGATAAAGGTTAAAGAAAATAACTTGCTCGCTTAAAAAAAAAGAAAAAAAAGTAACAGAAATAAAAAAGCAAATACTAGAGGATATTCTAAACAGTATATTCAACCTATATTTTGGAATAGATAGAATATTCCAAAATCCCTTCGTTTCTTCATTCATTATTTTGTAATGCTTTGGCGTTCAATTTTACATAAGATGGGGGTGGGGGTTGATTTTCCAGGGAGTTGCCAACGAGGGGGGGGGACTAAACTTCAGGGGAATCTCGCAAAGAATTGACGACATGGGGGAATCAGCCTAGAACCATTTTCTAGATATTCTCCTATGGAGAATGGGGATGAACAGCTATAAATATTATCACAATCGTAAGCAAAAAGATATTTAGAGCTGGGTTCAGGTGCAAGGAGGGGGAACTCAAACACCCATCGGCAAGTATTGCTTTAATTACTTCAATTATTATTGTCTACTTCAATCTTCCACCATTTGAATATGATTTTAGTTTCTGGACTACGTGCTTCTTATGAAGGAGGGGAGGGTTAAATTTCCAGGTACTTTGCAGTTTAGACCAAATAAGATAAAAGATTATAGAAAAACCAAAATAAAACTAAACATAACCAAACTTACTGCGAAAGCCATGCTTAATCCAAGTATTTTGAGATAAATGAAATTCACTTAGGACTTGGAGCTGCATAACGTAATAGTTTCCGCATTATTCTCAAAATACTTTCAGAAATATAGTGATTCATATTGAAAGACAACATGTACCCTTCCTTATCTGTCTTGTTACAAGAGTCAGAGAAAAAATTGATAGTCGAACGCCATCTATTCCGAATTTGTGTGACCATTATAATTGTAAGTTGCAATAATTTTGTGGATGGAAATGGAAAAATATTATGAACTTCAATTGATTTTTCTGAGCTTAGAGACTAGAATTGAGTCTAGAGCTATATAAATGTAAAAGGCAATTCTTTAGCACTAATTTTCAATTTTTGTTCTGTCTATGAGTAATCTATGAAAGTTAAATTGTCAGACATTTTACATACCTTAGAGGATGGCCAATTGAATTTGGAAAATAAAGAGGTAATGGGTGGAGTACCGTCATAGGAGGGGGGCGAAAACTTGTCCCACTAGATTTAAAACTTTTGTCACATTAGGCCATCCCACGAAGATTTTGCTCATTGGCGCCCTTTTCCCACTGGGCATCCCCCAAGATTTCGCTCTAGATCCTCCCCTGTGCATCTTTCTCAAAACTAAATTTGCACAAACATTATGAAAAAAAAAGAATATTACATGCCTTCACAAATATTATAAAAAAAATCATCACTGCCTCTAATATTTCAAGATATCCCCTCATGATGAGCATATATCCAACTTGAAAGATTTTTCAGACAATATTTATTATTAGGAAAGATAGATGGCTAGTATGGCTCTCAAAAAAAAAAAAAAATATTAATTATGTCTTAGTTAAAGGTTTAATTGTCGTAGACTAAGGGAGTAGACTCTAGAAACGTACAAGTCTTTTGGAAAATTTTTGACTTGACTCTTTTCCTGGAGTATTTTCTATTTTCCTCATTCAGTTGTTGGATAGGTAGGGTATCGCTATGTTGTTATAGTGTATGTATTAGTGAAAGCTGGAATGACTTGTAAATTCAGAATATTTTGAATACAATGATTTTGTTGCTTTATGGTGGATTGTTTCTATGACGCGTAGATTTTCTCAATTATCTTCGTAATCTTCAAAACGTTGCCTTTTCATCGCTGCTTCAGAAATAGCCACTACTTTTTTTAGTTTTTGTCTTTAATCTTTGACTTTGTTTTATTGTCCTGTGGCATCTTGTCTATATCTTCTTATTCTTCCTTTCTTTCAGTGGTCCTGATTCACGCAATATTATTGTTAGTAGATTTTTTCTATACTGGAGTAATCCTACCAAAGCGTTTAATGAGGTAATGAGGTACATTGTGTGTGGCACAATCCAGAAATAAGTCCTATAATGTGTCATAGGGTTCCATTGCAACTGAACCCCAACTAACTGAACTACCGTAACTGAACCACGGTGCAACTGAACCACCTCGCAACTGAGCCCTCGTTTAACTGAAGCCTTGTGCTACTGATCCCCATTTAATTGAGCCCTCGTGCAGCTCAACCCCACTTAACCAAACCCCCCTGTAACTGAGCCCCCATGCAACTGACCCCCCGTGTAATTGGACCATCGTTTTACTGAACTGTCTTATAACTCAACCACCCTACTTACATTTGGTAAAACCCAATTTTGAAATTTTATATCCTCAACCTTGTTGGAATTGTTTGCCTTTTAAAGTCATTATATATTTGACTGTCAAGATGATTAATAAATAAGCTCTGTTTTGTTGTCACATAAACCACAAAAATCGGACATCACAAATTCTTAAAGCCATATTTATTTCTCCTTTTTTATGTTTGTTAATGGGGATTCCCTTCGCCCTGTCACTATCCACGAGTCTAGGTGTTTACCCCTCTCTCCCTCCCCTGGAAAAAAAACCCTCGCAGAAAATATGGTTTTCCAAATTTTAGTATTTTCTTGGAGTTATGTTATTTTTATTTTACTTGAGAAGTGCTAACGAAAGTTGAAAAGAGGAATTTTTGTGTAAGCCTTGCCCACCCCCCTCCGTGAAAAAATGCTTATCTTATGGAAGATCCTTCAGGGCCCTCCCCCTTCAGAAAACTCCCACGCAAAAAATGTTCGTTTGTTTCCCAATTACAAATGTTATCTGTGAGCAATAAACAAATTGCAAAACTTTAAAAAGGTACTTAAACTTCTGCAATGGGTTTTCTGATTGGCTGAACTGATGGTAGCTAGAGAGAAAGGGAGATACCTCAAAGGGTGCATTTTAATGCCAAAAACATCTCAGCTCTCATTGAGGCTTCTGATAAACACAGAATTAGCTCTAAGGGAGAGACAAGAGGAAGAAAGAGGCAGAAGTTGTTTTATAATCCACCGCTAGTCTTTTTTTTATAAGTCGGAAGTGATTGAGGACCAACCAACCGCGAGGGGTATTTTACGGGGGAGATTTTTTCACTGGGAGGTATTTTCTGACAGGTGGTATTTCTCTGGACGAGTGTCTTCCACAGAGGGCGTTTTCCCGAGGGAGGGGAGGGGATTGGCTGCCCTTTAATCACTTTTGACTTTGAAAAAAAGGCATTAAAACTTTCAATTTCCATTCGAATAATAAAACACAATAAAAAAAAACCACAGTCCTTGGGGCAAGGGTTGTAGGCTATTGCAAGTTACCCATTGTTAAAATTTAAGGTTTTTGTAGAAGGGATGATCGTACAAACTTTGGAGAAGGCTCATCTGATTGGAAATTGAAATTTCAAGTTTAATTTTGAAGAACCAAAGGTAATTAGAAGGAAATCAGCCTCTCCTTCTTAACCGCCACCCCCCCTCCTCCCTAATGCATCCGATCAAAATTAAGAAAAAAATTGTTTGTTCAAAATAGTCTGAAGGTCAAATAACCATGCCTCTGGGGTAAACAATCCCGCCAGCAGCTCTTGGGGCAAGGGCTATGAGTTAAGCTAGTTGGTCATTGTTAACACATAAGGTTCTTATGGAAAAGATTTTGTATGAACTTGGGAGGCGGGGTGCTCATCGGACTTGAAATCAAAAGCTCCAGTAAACTTTTTAAAGGACTAAAAGTGATTGGAGGGTTTCTACCCTACCCTCTTTTTCCCAAAATACATCCGATTTCTAATGTTGATATGGCCAGTTTATTTAAAAGGTTAAATAACTGTGCCTCCAGGGTTCAGAACCCCAGGGCATGTTTGATCCTTTATAAAAAAATGGAGTATTGAGGCAAACCTTAGGGAAGTGTCAAAGAAGAATACCAAACAGAATCAAAGAACTTTTTTCCTTTATTGGTAGTGAAAAGGAAATACCAGCAATATCTAGAATAGCTGATAGTATCAGCGGTCACATCGTTCGGAAAATATTTAGGGGCTTGTTCAACTAAATCAAGAGGTATTATTTAAATCCAGTTTTACAGGAAGACGTATCTGCAATGTGCCGAAAGCAGCTGAGGGTATAAACCTGAGGGTAGGAAGTTTAAACTTTCAGGGCATGTTGAAGGAATGTTGAGAAAAGCTGGAGTGCAACCAGTTCCCCTCTCTAGCCCTTTTTAGCTACAATTACCTCAAAGACATCTGATCAAAATTTGCTATATACTATATTCGGAAAGATTAAATATTTTCAACACGTATGTCCAGACAGATCTGATTCTTTTGAAAAAAAAGAGAAATAAATCTGATATAATGGTTTGTGAGGTCGGATCATCCTTTTTTTCTTGCAAAAATAAAACGAAGCTTTTTTATGAATGATCTTGACAGGCGTTCATATCATGACTAAGAAATAAACAACTCCAACAAGCTTGAACATGTAAAGATTCTAACTTGTGCTTTACCCAATAATATTGCCTCATATTCTTATAATACTGAAAAAGTGAGTTCAGTGGCATAGTTGCACGAGGGTTCAGTTGTAAGGTGGTTGCACGGTGGTTTATTTGCACAAGGGTTTAGTTAAATGTAGTTCAGTTACCCGGTGGTTTGGTTACACGAGGTTTCAGTTACATGGGGGTTCGGTTATACAGGGCCTCAGTTACACCGTGGTTCAGTCACAGGGGGTTCAGTTGCTTGGGATTCAATTGCACGGTGGTTCAGTTGCACGCACACCATGTCATAGATCTAGATTGAAACTTGTCGACGTAGTTTTAAAGGAATTGAAGTGTGTTTTGCCATTCGTGTAACTGAATTAGGTACCGGTAAGACTCGCAGTACGTCTGCTGAAAAATAAAGAAAACATAGTCAGATTGGATTTTATGGTTAAAAGAGACACTCCCGGAATTTAAAATAATGCTCTATTTTTTGCTCATTTTAACCAAACCTATTTACAGAATTGTGATATAAATGTCGATGCACGTTCCTACAAATCAGAATTTTTTTTTTTTTTTTTTTTTTTTTTTTTTGGAAAAGCCAATGATTAGAGTGCCTTAATTTTTTCAGGGGGTCTATTCAACCGAGTTTACAGGCGAACCCATATTCAATAAGCCTTTGTATGTGAGTACCAGGGTTGCCACGCGGTGAAAACAAAAATCACTAGATTTTAATGATTTTTGCATGATTTAGTGATTTTCTTCAATAATCTGGGGATTTATGTGCTGATTTAGTAATTTTTTGCTTAGAAAATATAAAAAATCGCTAGAAATAGGGATAAATCGATAAATCGCTAGGTATGAAAACCCTGGCGAGTACATTCTGACCATACATAATCAATTGTAAAAAAGCAACTTTCTCTCCTTGTAGTCACTTTGGCGGAAGAGCCGCGACTTGTGATTACACCGGCGCAACCTGAATACACGGCAGCAGTTGGCAATCCCCTAGCTTTTACTTGTAAAGCGGAAGTACCTTACCCAACTTTGATTACCGACCTTAAATGGATTAGCCCCGAAGGATTAGAAATCGGCGTTGGTGACAGGTAATTCAGATTATTATTATTGCCTTATTGCAACAACTATACAATACGTACCTTTTGAAAAAAAGTTCATTGATTCCTCGTAATGTAAGGTATCAATTTCTTCTTTCTTTTTAAAGAATGAAATCAACCATACTAATGGCTATATAAAAAATAAAGGTTTTTTAATTGAAATTAAGGAGCAACACTAAAAATTAAAACGAACACAAAATTAATCCGTGTTTTTGGTGGGCCGCCACCTCTTCAATTCCTCAATTGTTACGCTATACATTTTTAGTGCTTTAAGGAATCTTTTTGTTCCCAACCCTATGAGCCTTGTGTTTCAGCAGTCGCTCTTCAAGAATCGGGACATAAAGTCACATTAACGTAAAGAGAAGGGGGCAGCCCCCATCACATATGAAACGATTTTTGTTGGTTTTAATGCTGCTCCTTACTTTCAGTTGAACCATTTTCTTTATTGTTTGATTTCTGACCTTTTTTCATATTATACCCTGGTCTAACCAAGGTATGGCGTGGGCTACCGACCCCGTAAATCTCAATTTCTTGCTGTCAAATCGTATACATCAACAAATGTAAATTGATTGGTAGCGTCTCGCCTTTTCTTTTTTTTTTATTTGGGCTTAAGAATCAAAATATGGAATTGTAAGTAAAATTTTGGACAACACTTGAATTTTTAGTCAAAATTTTCGATAAGTATGTTTAAGAAGTATTTAATAATATTCTGACTACTGAATTTTGGTTGGACAGAAAGAGGTATTATTGTTCACATGAATGGAAATTCTGCGTGACTTTTGATATTCTATGTGGCTGGAGCCATAGCGACTTCTGGAATAGGGTTATCTGATGTCTAAATACAGCGTGTACATATGCTTAAAAAAATTGAAACATTGTATATGAATAAGAAAAGAGAAAAATTACTCTTTAAATCGCTGAAAGCATAAATCCTGGTAGTACTTGCTAGCCCCTTGTCTCCAAGAAATTCCTTAGCGAGGTCATGCTGCCCTTCCCCGCCTTTTGCACCTCTTTGCCAGTAGACATGTGACAGCAATATATTTTATTACATGTTAACAGTTTATATCGTATTCACTACGTTATTTCAGGAATGAATCCTTCACCGTTAGGCATTACTTCCTCTGCAATTGGGAAACTCAATATCTAGTTTTTTAATACTTTTAAGTTGATTAGCTATCCCAAAATTTTCAATAATTAGCAACTTGGGCCTCTTCGTTGCAAAATCGTGGTTTGGTGCAGAAAAATGTCTCTTTCCTTTGGCACAATCTTTGAGGGAAGTTAAAAAGGGTACTAGAACATCCTATTTTCCGTCCGAATGGAGCCCTCTCCCAATCTTCTAGGATCTTGATTCGGTAATGATCAACCCTGAAAAAAATAATAATAAACACGTATCCGTGGTCTTTGTTCTGGCAAAAAAAGAAGCTTTTTTTGAGAGGGTATTTTGTAGAAAGTAGTGTTTTTTGATATTCTGAATATGACATTGTAGTTTTTATTATGATCGCTTCCCTTTGGGGAGTTATTCCTCCATTTTTGAAAATCAGGCAAATTTTCTCAGATTCGTTGCTTTTGATGGGGAACATTAAACCTAAGGAATTATATAGTTTGGAATCAGCATAAAAAGCCAATTCTTTTAATATACTAAATTTTATCAATTCTTTTTCTTTAGAATTTCGGTTTCTATTGGCCCGAGCCACTCCTCACTCACAGTTCGTTAAAACGAACTGTTTGAAATACGTTAACTTGGATCTTTGTCACAGAATAGTTGTTTTATTGCTCTACGGGAAAATAATCACAATAAAGTTTAAATAGATACGATTTATAATAGATTTTTCACTAGGGTCGACCGAAATGACAAGCTTTCGTTTCAATAAAAAGTGCTTTTGAAGTAGATTGCCCTATACAGACCTTCCATACGGCTAAAGAGCCTCGTTGGGAATTTGTACCTTGCATTTGTTTGTTTTTGTGTTTTCATGTTACTTGTTATCTACCAAGTGACATATAGCGATCGCAAATTCTGTCTGTCTGTCCGTTTGTCGGTCTGTCTGTCGGTCCCGGTTTCGCTAGTTTAGGCACCTCCAGATAAGTTAGGACGATGAAATTTGGCAGGCATATCAGAGACCAGGCGATATAAAATTCGAAATGGTCGTTTCCACAATTTGACCACCTGGGGGTGGGGGTGGGGGACGGTCAATTTGGAAAAATTAGATAAAATGAGGTATTTTTAACTTACGAACGGGTGATCGGACCTTAATAAATATTTCGAAGGATATTGTGTCTCAGATCTCTTATTTCGAATCATAACCGGATCCGGTGACATTGGGGGAGTGGGAGGGGGGAAACTAAAATCTTGGAAAACGCTCAGAGTGGAGGGATCGAGATGAAACTTGGTGGGAAAAATAAGCACAAGTCCTGGATACGTGATTGAAATAACCGGAACGGATCTGCTCTCTTTGGGGGAATTGGGGGGGGGGGTAATTTTGAAAAGTGAGAAAAAATGAGGTATTTTTAAGTTACGAAGGAGTGATCAGATCTTAATGAAATTCCATATTTAGAAGTATCTTGTGCTTCAGAGCTCTTATTTTAAATCCCGGTTAGATCCGGTGACATTGGGTGGAGTTGGAGGGGGAAACCGGAAATCTTAGAAAACGTGAAAATTGAGGTATATTTATCTTATGAATGAGTGATCGGATCTTAATGAAACTTGATATATAGAAAGATCTTATGTCTCAGATGCTCCAATTTCAATTTCGAATCAGATCCGAGGACATATAGCGATTGCAAATTCTGTCGGTCTGTCCGTTTGTCGGTCTGTCTGTCGGTCCCGGTTTCGCTAGTATAGGCACGTCCAGATAAGCTAGGTATATTTATAAGCGAGGTATATTTATCTTATGAATGGGTGATTGGATCTTAATGAAACTTGATATATAGAAAGATCTTATGTGTCAGATGCTCCAATTTCAATTTCGAATCGGATCCGAGGACATGGGGGTTGGAGGGGGAAACAGAAGTCTTGGAAAACACTTATAGTGTAGAGACCAGGATGAAACTTGATGGGAAGAATAAGCACAAGTTATAGATACGTGATTGACACAATTGGAACGGATCCTTTCTCTTTGGGGGAGCTGGTGGGTGTTAATTTGGAAAAATTAGAAAAATTGAGGTATTTTTAACTTAAGAACAGGTGACTGGATCTTAATAAAATTTGATATTTAGAAGGACCTCGTGACTCAGAGCTCTTATTTTAAATCCCGACCGGCATTAAGCCTGTGATTTTTCTTTTAAATCAATCTATTGATTCATAGAATTTTTCTAGAGCTCATGCCGTATGAGCTCTTGGCTCTTCCGACCTCATCACAAGTGCCATGTGAGCTCTTATCTCTTGTTGTTGTTTTTTTTGCTTGTGAACACATCTTATATTATGTCATTCAGCGTAGTATTGAAGAATAGTTCTTGTCAACTTTAGAATATTATTGAAGAATGGTTCGTCGTCTTGGTGTATTGCTGTGATATATTTTTCTAAACTGTCTTTGACTGTTCTTGAGTTTTAGGCGCATTATAAAGAGAGCCATGTGTGCCTTTTTTGTAATTAAATAAAAAAAACTAATTTCCTCGCTCTTTACGCTAATTAACTTTAAAACTAATTAACCCTCGCTCTTTACGCTAAAGCTTTTAATTGTTTTAAACAGTAGAATTGTGGCAAAGAGTCAAACTTTAGCGTAAAGAGCGAGGGTTTGCGGAGGGGACAACTCATTTCATATACGGAGTAATTTCTGTTCGTTTTAAGTTTTAATGTCGCTCCTTACTTTCAGCTAAAAAAAATTAGTTTTTTTTTATTTAATTTCTGAACGTTTTTGAATTAATGCATGTTTGGTTTTGGCTCTCCGCACATAAATTATTAAAATGAAATTTGTATATTAATTCTTTTTTTGGCTAAATGGTTTTCTCTTAGTTTTGATCAGACGATTTTGAGAAATAAGGGGTGCAGAAGGAGGCCTAGTTGCCTTCCAATTTTTCGGTTACTTAAAAGGCAACTAGAACTTTTAATTTTTAACGAACGTTTTAATTAGTAAAAAATATACGTAACTTAAGAATTAACTTACGTAACAAACTTTCATAACCTTATATTTTTATTATGTATACGGGGGGGGGGGTTTATACCCTCGTTAATACCTCGCTCTTTACACTAAATCGTAAGTTTTGTCCCAATTCTTTAAGAATGACCCCTGAATCAGAAGGTATTTATCTCCTCCTAAATACCTCGCTCTTTATGCTAAAGTATTTTTAGAACCCTTCATATGCGTAATAATCTCTGTTCGTTTTAAGTTTCAATGCTACTTCTTCCTTTCATTTGAAGAACCGTTTTCATGTTTATTTTTCATTGTTTTCTTATAGTAATGCTAGAGAATCCTGCGCCCTTGTCATTGAATTTTTCTTCCCCCATGACAGATTCCTCCAAGGAAAGATCCTCCAACATAGCCCCCTCTCCTCAGCCCCACCCCCAAACAAAATAAAATCCCCCTGAAAACGTCTGTACACTTCCCGTTTGTTTGTTTCCCGTTCCGTCAAAGTTTGTAACTTGCAGCCCCTCCCCCAGGGATTGTGAGGGAGTAAGTCATCCCCAAAGACATAGTTATTATGGTTTTCGACTATGCTGAACAAAATGGCTATCTCAAAATTTTGATCCGTTGACTTTGGGAAAAAAATGAGCGTGGGAGGGGGCCTAGATGCCCTCCAATTTTTTGGTCACTTAAAAAGGGCACTAGAACTTTTCATTTCCGTTTGAATGAGCCCTCTTGCGCAATTCTAGGACCACTTGGTCGATACGATGACCCCTGGGAAAAAAAAAAAACAAAAAAAAACAAACAAAAAAACACGCACCCGTGATTTGTCTTCTGGCAAAAAATGCGAAATTCCACATTTTTATAGATAGGAGCTTGAAACTTCTACAGCAGGGTTCTCTGATACGCTGAATCTGATGGTGTGATTTTCGTTAAGATCCTACCTTAGGGGGTGTTTCCTCCTATTTTCCTAAACAAGGCAAATTTTCTCAGGCTCGTAACTTTTGATGGGTAAGACTAAACTTAAGACTGGTAAGACTTGATGAAACTTATATATTTAAAATCAGCATTAAAATGCAATTCTTTTGATGTAGCTATTGATATCAAAATTCAATTTTTTAGAGTTCTGGTTACTATTGAGCCGGGTCGCTCCTTACTACAGTTCGTTACCACGAACTGTTTGATGCCCCAAGGTGTTAGGCTAATTTTTTTCCAACTGTATAATGCAGCTATTTAAAAATTTAAAGTTTTCATTCAAATTGGGTAATTCTAATGACCAGTCTTGTTCGCTAGGTGCTAAGTAGTTGCCTTGAAATTTATGTATCAGGCAATAATATACAGAGGAAACTGGAATAATCCATTTGATACAATAATACAAATAAGTAAGGAATAATACAGTGATACAAATAATGATCCATGGGAATGCATACGAATACATGGAAGCAATACTAATATTACAAGGGAAGCTTGTCTTATGTACACGTTATTTCACTCCCATGTAACACCTTATCTTTCTCTCCAATCTTATAGTAGAACTGAAAAGGACTTTTTTTCTCTCGGGGATGGGGGGTAGGGGAGTTTTGCAGTTTTTTTTAAAAACGTATAAAAAATTTACTAATATGCATTTTTGTTCCGCTTTATGAGTCGAACTGGTTTTTTATGGATGGGGGGAGGGGTCATACCCCTAACCCCTTCTAGATACGAGATTCAAAAATTGCGATTTCGGCCCTATATGAAACAAAAAAGCCTGATGGAACTTAAGTATCATTTGTAAAACATACACTTTCCATTTTTTATTGAAGTGCCCCCCTCCCCTTAAATTTACCCTTGTGTACTCACGAGCCAAAAGGGACGAAAAATGCACACATTATGTAGTTGAGGTTGGGTTGGGTGCGAAGGACTTTACTTGTTTACTTGGTCTCTACTCGGGCCTTGCCATCCTTGTAGAGCAAAACCCCTGCACGATTTCTTAACATACCACCTTTCTTCAAAATTTATCTATGAAGCTTTTGTTTTAAAAAGGGGTATTTTAGGCCTGTTCCCGGGAACTGCTTGCATCACGTTGTCCCTGAAAGCACATTCTATGTAAATTTCGACTAAAAGAACCTCTAGATTATCTAAAAAGACCTGTAGATTCTAGAATTTTCGATCGAATAACACCTCCTCCCACTGAGCTTCTTACAGTCACTTGTTCTATATTATGATTCCGAGAAAAGAAGACATGTCGCTCTCTACCAAACCAATTTTATTGCATTTCATTTTAACAAATTACAACTTGATTTCAAACATGAAGGGATTAAAGTAGGGAGACATCTGGTCTATTGTACGACTGAGTTTTATAATCTTCTATACAAACATATAATCTTTACGATGTCTTTGTCATCACAAGTCAATGGTTTTATTAAAGTGTCTTTGATTATGAGACTTGTAGCGAGACTACTAGGGTAACAAAATTCAATTTCGTTACTTATCTCCTCAGTCTCTTAAGTTGTTGACTTTTTCATATTTTACTAAAGAGCCCACAGTGATGTTAAGAAAATAGTCTTTTGGGATTATTCCTCCAAAGCAAAAGATTTGTGCGCTCCGAAGGAGCCCCACAGAGATGGTAAGTTTAGTGATTTTAGGTTATAGCGACCACATCAAATATAACCTGAAAATGAAAATGTAACACTTTAGTAACAAAATTATGGAAGCTAAGACAGAGAATTGTGGAAAGCAGGCCTCCCAGAACGCAATGTATTAAATAATACATAACCTAACAAGCTCTATGCATTAAATATTTAATCAAATTTTACCTGCATATCAGTTTATCTCACTAAGACTAAGCTAATTATCTCCGAATGCATATAGCAAAACCAGTTTTAATCAGATCAAGAACTTGAATGTGGTCGCTATAATACGCAAGTGCCAATTATTTTAGCTATTTATGGCAGTCGATTTCTGGGGGTAAATACTCATTGAAATAAATCCTCGCGTGTTTTTGTTAGAAACTTTTCTGAAAATATCCATTCAGTCTCAATTAACTTATTGCTAAATAGCTGTATAGAAAATACTAATGATTCATCCATTAACTTATTTTGTGGAACTTTTGATTTTTATCTATTGGACAAGTTTTGTACCTATAGAATTGATTTTTTTTAATTTATAAATAGTTTTTTTTTCCCACAGTGACTGAGGTTTGATCTACGAAAGGTAGGCACTGTCAACGTCGCATGATCCACGTTGAAATGTAGCACGAAATGCTTTGATTGTTACTCATTGTTGTTTTGATGTTTTTTTTTCAATTTTTACTCATTATTTCCCTTTGTATTTAGATATTTGATTATTTCAGAAGCAAATCTGATCAAATCTATTTTTCTTGGAGTTGTTTTCATTAGAGGTTTAGTTTTACAAAATTCTGCACATACGGGAAAATATCACGAGTACGTTTATTCAAGCCACTTTTAGATATTTCAGAAATACAAAGGCATTTATGCTTCAATTACTTTCATCAGACTTGTTTTCTTTTAAATTAGTTCCACGCAAGGTGGGACTGATATCGTCACTCCGATAATGGTACTACAAAAGTAGGTTGTCAAAGAGGGATCGAAAGTAGCTGGTGCTTAATGGAAACCAATTACCTTTAATGGGTTAGGAGATGGTTGTGCTTACCTTTTTTTATTGTTGGTTTTAAAGGAGTTGGTGAAATTGACCTCCAACTGGTTCATGTTATCCATAATTGGACCAAAAACATGGAGCAACAGTTTGAATCTTGTATTGTTTCAAATAAATAATTAAAAGGAGTTCTTAGTCGACACTAAAGTTGAATCAGTAGTGAAATTGAATCCAATTTCACATATATAAATTTAATTTGAATCCATCGTCCTTAGGATATTATTACAATGAAACCATCATCCCAAAACCAGTGTATTATAAACAAGAGCATTTCCAGGATTTGTGTTCGCAGGAGAGATGGCTATTTATTTTGGGAGGGGCGGGGATATGAAAACACATAATAATTTGTTTTTATGCATTTTTTACGTTTTTATGAGTCGGACAAAAATTTTCAGAGGAGGGGTTCAAATCTTGAACCCCACTCCCCTTGGATACGACCTTGGTCTTAACCAATAGCCATGATGGTATGCTAAATGACTTTTTGAAGTTTTGACATTCAAACACCTAGCTTGGACTACAAAATCTTACGGAATTGTAAATGTTTAAATGTAACTTTCCGGTTTAATAATTAATTATTTATGATATTTAATGTACAGGACTGTCCGCCTGTCTGTAAAAACAAAATTGTTGGCCGAAGATACAAAAAAAATAAACCAATTTAATTTGTCAACAACTGACTGGTCATCTATTGGCATAAGTGAAAGTCTTCCTTTTCTTTGCCACCTGGTGTACATCTCAAAGCATAACTGGCTCCGCCATGCATGTCATCTCTATGCATGGTGTATACCACCCTGTATACATGGTCATATACTGTATGTACCCTGTTAAGCATGGTCGCATAGGCATGAATTTGCTCATCATCAACTAGTCTTCTAAAAATTAACTTTGGGTGTTATCCTTGTTGGAATATTGCTGCCTATATGCTGCCCTGTGTTTCCAGATTGAACTTCGCATTCCTGTTCAAGTAACCGCCTAAACTAAAGCAATCGAGAGTCGGCGAAAGATCTTCTGTATTTAAGATATATTGTAAAATGCAATTCTGAAAAAAAAAAACAGAAAAGAAAAGGACTCTCGATATAATCCAGGTAAACATTGTTGTTTCTGAAAAAAAAAAATAATTCTAGACGGCTAGAAATTTTATGGTGACATCTTTTCATGCATAGTTTTGACATGAAGTTCCGAGAGCCATCACGTGAAATTCATAGCTTCACATGAATTGTTAATACAGTACATAATCAACTCAGAACATAACAACACAATAGTCTCTTCAGGGATGGTCTCTTGGCAGAATTTCCTGTAAAACTGAAAACTTTCGGTAAAAATACAGATAAGATAAGCTTTAGTAACATATAGCATTGGAAAACGATGATAGAATTTTTAAGCAGAATTGAAATTGACCTCCAATTTGAATTTAAAACTCCTGACGTAATTCCAAGATAGAATAGCCCCCTCTGCCTTAAAAAGGAAAATGGTAGGGCTAAAGAAGTAATTTTCATATTTTCACTAACTGTTATATATTATATTATATTATATTATATTATAACTATGTGTTTGGGGACGACTCACTCCCCCGCAATCCCCGTGGGAGGGGCTGCAAGTTACAAACTTTGACCTGTGTTTACATATAGCAATGGTTTGGGGGAATGACTGGGAAGTGTACAGACGTTTTCAGGGGGATTTTTTTGGTTTGGGGGGGGGGGAGAGTTGAGGGGAGGGGTTACGTGGGAGGATCTTTCCATCGAGGAACTTATCATGGGGGAAGAGAATTTCAATGGAGGGGTCACAGTATTTCCTTGCATTATTTAAAAAAACAATGAACAAATAAATATGATTTTTTTTTTCTACTGAAAGTGGGGAGCAGCATTAAAACTGAAAACGAACAGACATTATAACGCATATGAGGGGTTTACCTCCTCGTAATACCTCGTTCTTTACGCTAGAGTATTTTGTAATAATTACAACTACTTATTGTACGGCCTTTGTGATTCAGGTCTCATTCTTAAGGAATTGGGACAAAATTTAAGCTTTAGTGTAAAGAGCAAGGTATCGACGAGGGTTGAGCCCCCTCACTTACGCAATAAAAACATACGAATACAGAAGTTCGCTACGTAAGTTAATTCGTAAGTTTCGTAAAAAATTAAAAGTTATAGTTGCCTTTTTAAGTAATCAAAAAACTGGAGGGTAACTAGGCCTCCTCCCTCGCTTCTTTTTTCTCAAAATCTTCCGATTAAAACTATGAAAAAGTCATTTAGCCAAAACAAATTAATATGCAAATTTCGTTTTAATTATTTATGTGAGGAAAGCCAAGATCAAAACATGCATTAATTTAAAACGTCCAGAAATTAAATTTTAAAAAAAATAAGTTGTTTTAAATGAAAGTAAGGAGCAACATTAAAACTTAGAACGAACAGAAATTACTCCGTGTATGAAAGGGGCTTTTCCTCCTCAACGCCCCGCTCTTTACCCTAAAGTTTGACTGTTTCTCTTAACTCGACTTTTTTAAACAATACAAATTCTGTACGAGGAGAGTAGATTCCATTCTTGTAGATTTCTTGATTGATATACAAGAAAGCTGAATTATGAGAATATTGCTTTTAAATGTCGAAAGTCAACAGCAAGTGCAGTAATTTATTATTATGCATTTCAAAGGCTTATTCAAGAAAGAGATTTTTTTATGATTGTTTAGATGGAAGATGACTGAAATTGACAAGATCTAAATATCCTTTTAATCCTGCTATTAGAAAAAAGAAACTAAATTCCAGGTCTTTCTCTTTGATCTCTCCTCAAGTTTGCCTCTGGGGACCTGTTTTTTCTTTTCCGCTCGTTTCTGTTTTTGTCTGTATTATTTTTAGTATAAATGATGATTTATATGCCACCGTACTTAAGCTCGTAAAGTATCCGTTGTCAGTCTTGACTGGACCCACAATTTTCTCTCACTTTTAGTACTATATATGTGTTTTTGAAAGTAAAGCTGAACTACAATTTTTTTTTTTACAGGATATCTACCGAAGTCTATTATCAAAATGGCGATACGCCAACAATAAGTCTAGAGTTTAGTTCCTTCCATGAATCCGACTCGGGTAATTATACCTGCCGTGCAACTTATACCAGCTCCCAAACGCTAAGCGCATCTGTCAAACTTTCCAACCAGGCGTCAATCAATTGGATTGACGTTCCTACAGAACAGCGCGCCATTCTTGGCAAGGAATACAATGTAAGGTGCAACGCGACTGCCAATCCTGCACCAAGAGTTCGTTGGCTAAAGGATGGCGTTGCCATCAGTAAAAGTAAGTTCATTATCATATCTACCTCTTTACGTTTAAATTAAGCGCTATTTGATTTAATTTTTATATTTAGTGTGTAGATTAGCCTTATTAACCTAATGAGACATAATTCATCTGGTAGGACGCAGAAATACCCAATATTTGTCTTTTACAATGGTTTTTAACGTGTTTTTGCTAATTTTTTCTAGCGAAATTGTCTTTCTACAAAGAAAAAGTATAAGGCGCTCAATATTCCAAAACAGAGTATGTGTTTTTTCGGCTATTATTTGGTACACGTATGGCTATTGACCTTGCCGTATTGATTGCTGATGATTGTGGAATGTTTAGTAGTCTCCATTTTCCATTCATGGAATTGAATCTTTTATCTAAATTTCATTTACCTCTCAACAAAAGTAAACTAAGGAAAGGATATGCGCCTACTGTCCTCCGCACAGGATAAGTTAATGCATACAAAAAAATCGTAATAAACTAATTAGAGTGGTGTTTTCAGGTTGTGGGTTTGAAGCGTGTTTTGAGCGAGCTAAACAGAAATCGTTTTCAGGTTCTCCATGTGCAACCCCGCAAAACGCTGAAGTATTTTCATCTTACGGGTTCCAAGCGTGTTGAGAACAGGTTCTTCAAAATCGTAATTCGTTAGAATAGCATGGTTGAACACGGGTTCTGAACTCTTGTCGAACTCCGCGTTAGGTGGTGGGTGGCCTGAAAATAAGGCTGAGTTAAATCTAGCGTGCTCTGCTTTGTGATGGCTGCACTGCTTTCATAATGTTGACATGTGGGACTCCTCACTTTGCATCGTTACTGCCCATGTGTTCTGTCAAAACATATACAGTTCTTAGGAGTTCATCTTTTCTAATAGTGCCGATTTTTGGGGGACAGGATTAAAAGATATTGAGACCAAAATTTTTAGACCACAGTTTAAAAAATTATTCCTTAAAGAGGTTTTCTTTCAGGCCGATATTTGGCGTGAGACTCCATTCGTCTCATCTACTTCCTTTTGTGTGTAATATATATATATATATATATATATATATATATATATATATATATATATATATATATATATATATATATATATATATATATATATATATATATATATATATATATATATATATATATATATATATATATATATATATATATTTTATTTATTTATTTATTTATTTAAAAAAAATATATCAAAGATGTTTTTTTTTTCAGGGAAAAAAATTATCATTGAGTTAACCTCTTTAGCTAGATACCTGTTCGATCGATATAGATTTATTTAATTATTCTCTTTTACAGAAGCATTTCTAAGCCAGTTGTAGTCTTTCACCGTCCAAGCGAATGACTAACAACTTTTTTTTTTTTTTTTTTTTTTTTTTTTTTTTTTTCAGATCAACTGAATTCATGCTATAAAAAATCCACAGAATCTTGACGGAAAACTAGGAGTGTCGTGTAACGTACTCTTAAATGCTGCCAAAAATAGACCATTAAAAGAGGGTTTTTTTGTAGATAGACTATATTATTCAAACAAAATATGCATATAAATCTTTTTTTTTACTTAATGATGCTTTTTTGCTTTATTTTGAAAGTGTGCTAATTAATATTTATGGTCTCATATTTAAAGTTTTGTTTCTGGCAGTTTGTCTGGACGTAGCCAAGTTCTTACCCTCTTTTTAACTATGGGATTTCCGTTCCCTATATGATGAGTTGTTCTAGCTATTACCTTGTTCTCTAGCTCCCTTTTGACATTTTGTATCTTTTCTAAGCTTTTTACCCTGACCGGAATTCCTTAGCCTTTTCCTGTCTTAAATACAGATTATACTGTACTTTTCTAGGGCTTCTCGGTTTCACACACGAGTTGCTTAACTCAGTGGAGTTCTGCTTGCTGCCCAATTATTTGTTCTTGCTTAGCAAAAGACGATAATATCATTTTGACCATTTTTTTGTCCTCCATTCTTGTTCAGCATTCACCAATAATCCTCTAGTGAGGACATCTTAGTAGCACTAAAAACGAAGGATGGCTAAAACGAACGCAGATTTTAATTTTATCCTCTATATATAGGGTCAGTTTTAAGTTTTAGAGCTGTTCTTCTTTCTTTTTTATCACTTTTTATTTGTCTTTTATCTCCAATCGATTGACATCTTTTTTCTTTTCTAGGTTAAATTTTAGAGTTGAGCAGTAATTCGTAACGAACTCTGTGGAAGACTGTTTTCTGTTGCCGTCTTTTTGTGTGATGGCATTCATTTTCACAGAAAAAGGCGTTGCAACATAACAGACTTCTAGTAATTGTAAAGTTCAAATAAAAATCAAGGGTTCTTAACATTAAATTCTCCGTAAAGTTCTTGTTTTTGCTCCTTTCTCTCCCCTTCTCACATTTCGAAAGAAACAGAACCCTAAACATTTTTAATAAATTATATTTTTTGCTCTCCCCTCACTAAACGAATTTACTGCTCATCCAAGCTCTTCTGCTCCTTGTATGGCCTCTGCTCCTCATCGAGGAAACCGCTTTCAGATTCAACAAACAAGAAAAGTATAGAATCCAGGGCATTTTATTTTCTCTTTATTTTAATAAAAATTGAAAAACTTTTTTAACTAAAACTTTATTATTTTGTTTTCTTATAGCTTCTCATATACTTACTGCTTCATATCCCTAGAGTTAGGTTTTATGGAACAGACCCTAATAGATTTATGGAGAGACTCTAATTCATTAGAGAACCTAATGAATTCGTCATTGTTTTTTATCTTAGAAAAAGAAGTGACGTGTCTTTGTGCTCGTTAATCTATACTGCTAAATTAATAGAAAAATAATTATGAAATAAATAAATAGTCAATGCTTCAAATGTAATTATAGTGCACTCAATCGGTAAATTGGTTCTTTCAGTTTGATTACTTAGAAGAGTGCATTTATGCTCGTAATTTTTAAAATTGTGCTTCTTTATGCGGAAAAGAAAGCATTATTTTAATTTGATGGATTCTTTCTTTTTTAAGCGGCATTGTATTTGTGTATGCAGTGTTTTTATGTTGGCGATAGAATTGGGTATAAGGAGAAGTGTTCAAAGCTGGAATACTTGCTGTGTTTTGATGGGTATCTCCAGGCTCTTTTTAGAAGACCAGAGCCAATCAAACAGTTCGTGGTAATGAACTGTAGTAAGGAGCGACCTGGCTCAATAGTAACCAAAACTCTAAAAAATGGTATTTTGATACCAATAATTGCATCATAAGAATCGAATTTTAATGCTGATCTTAAATATATAGGTTTCATCAAGATCAGTCATATGTATCAAAAGTTACGAACCTGAGAAAAATTTGCCTGATTTTAGAAAATAGGGGAAAACACCCCCTAAAAGTCATAAACTCTTAACAAAAAATCACACCATCAGATTCAGCGTATCAGAGAACCTTACTGTAGAAGTTTCAAGCTCCTATCTACTAAAATGTGGAATTTTGCATTTTTTTTACCAGAAGACACATCCAGATGCGTGTTTATTTGTTTGTTTTTTTGTTGTTGTTTTTTCCCCAGGGGTGATCGTATCGACTGAGTGGTCCTAGAATGTCGTGAAAGGGCTCATTCTATCGGAAATTAAAAGTTCTAGTGCCCTTTTTAAGTGACCGAAAAAATTGAAGGGCATCTAGGCCCCCTCCCACGCTCATTTTTTCCAAAAAGTCACCAGATCAGAATTCTGAGATAGCCATTTTATTCACCATAGTCAAAAAACCTATGTCTAAAACCTATGTCTACCAAAATAACTATGTCTTTAGGGACGACTTACTCCTCTGCAGTCCCCGTGGGCTGGGGCTGCAAGTTACAAACTTTGACCTGTGTTTACATATAGTAATGATTACTGGGAAGTGTACTGACGTTTTCGGGGGGATGTTTTTGGTTTAGGGGGGAGGTGGTTACTTGGGAGGATATTTCCATGGAGAAACTTCTCATGGGGATAGAGAATTTCAATGAAGGGGGCGAAGGATTTTCTAGCATTATTTGAAAAAACAAGGGAAAAACAATATGAAAAGTTTTTTCTACTGAAAGTAAGGAGCAGCATTAAAACTTAAAACGAACAAAAATTATTATGCATATGAGGGGTTTACCTCCTCGTTATACGTCACTCTTTACGCTAAAGTATTTTTAATAATTTCAACTATTTATTCTACGGCCTTTGTGATTCAGAGGCCATTCTTTAGGAATTGGGACAAGATTTCAGCTTTACTGTAAAGAGTGAGGCATCGAAGACGGTTGAACCCCCTCAAAAACGCAATAAAAACATACGAATATAGAAGTTCGTTACGTAAGTTAATTCGTAAGTTACGTATATTTTTGACCAATGAAAACGTTTGTAAAAAATTAAAGGTTCTAGTTGCTTTTTTAAGTAATCCAAAAATTGGAGGGCAACTATGCCTCCTCCCTCGCTCCTTTTCTCAAAATCTTACAATTAATTGCAATTAATTAATATACAAATTTCTTTTAATTATTTATGTGCAGAGAGCCAAGATCAAAACATATATTAATTCAAAAACGTCCAGAAATTAAATAAAAACAAGTTTTTTTAAATGAAAGTAAGGAGCAACATTAAAACTTAAAACGAACAGAAATTACTCCGTATATTAAAGGGGCTTCCCTCAACGCCCAGCTTTTTACGCTAAAGTTTCTTACCTTTATAAAAATAGAGTTAAGAGAAAGAGTCAAACTTTAGCGTAAAGAGCGAGGCGTTGAGGAGGACAAGCCCCTTTCATATACGGAGTAATTTCTGTTCGTTTTAAGTTTTAATGTTGCTACTTACTTTCATTTAAATAAAACTTGTTTTTTCATTTAATTTCCAAGATAGAAACGCCAATGAAAATACTGTAGAAGAATCTCAAGTATGCTGCAAAAGAACTACAGAATCTTAACGGAAAACTAGGAGTGTAAGGCAACGTACTCTTAAATCTTGCCAAAAGTCGACCGTTAAAAGAGGGTTTTTTATAGATAGACTTATTTAAAAAAAAATTACATATGATTCTTTTCTAACTGTTTTTTTTTCTTTTATTCTTTGGTGTTTGTTCCATACTGAGATATTCTAAATGTAAATCCTTTCCTTGTTTTCTCTTCCTTTTCATTTATAGAAAATAAATTTGTTGCCTTTATATATTTCCCACAGTTATCCTATATTTTTTTCATTATTGTAACTTCTCTAACCTTTATATACTCATAAACTTGAAAAAAAAAAACGGATCTAGTATCAATAATCCATTGCTGCGAAATTATAGGTTGTGATTTCAATGTTGCTTTTTTTTCAATTTGTTTCTGCCACCCATAATTGTGATGATTGTGACTTGTAGACAAAAAATTTTTGACTTTCACACCAATTCTTATTCCTAGCTCCAGCTCTTGAG
Source organism: Artemia franciscana (assembly GCF_032884065.1). NCBI lineage: Eukaryota > Metazoa > Arthropoda > Branchiopoda > Anostraca > Artemiidae > Artemia > Artemia franciscana. The sequence continues at coordinate 23,028,080 of NC_088869.1, read as the reverse complement.
CATAAGCAAAACTTTGCTTTACAGCACGAGAATTCCTGAACTTCACAGTCTCTTCGAATCCTGGGTACTCTTTAAAAAGCAAAGTAAGCGTTGAAATAGACAGCAATGCCTAGGTACTAACAAGTGGTGGCTTTTGCAGTAGTATTTTCCAATATTTTCGGTAGGGCATTGCACAAATCTTTGGAGACGGTTTTATCCAGATTAATCTACAATTTTTCAAGAATGACCTGAACACTAGTCATTGCATTCTGGCAAAAAATACGAAATTCCACATTTTTGTAGACAGGAGCTTGAAATTTTTGCTATAGGGTTCTCTGATAAGCCAAATGCGATGGTGTGATTTTCGTTAAGATTCTATGACTTTTAGGGGTGTTTCCCCCTATTTTCCACCATAAGACAAATTTTCTCAGGCTCGTAACTTTTGATGACAAAGACCAAATTTGATGAAGCTTAAATATTTAAAGTCAGCATGAAAATCCGATTCTTTTGATCCATCTTTTAGCATCAAAAAATACAGTTCGTTACACGAACTGTTTGAAAATTAAACCATATGAGAGACGCGTAGACATTTATTTGATCAACTAAATTTTATAATAGAAATTTCGATGTCAAGAATTTTGGGGACTCATTGCATGTTCCTATTAAAAAACCCTAAAACAAAATTATTCTTTACGTCAAAACATCAGCTATTTCGTATTAAATAGATCATACTTTTTTGAACTTTAGCTTGAAATAAATGCTTTCAAAGATATTTTTTCAAATAGCGGCTCAGCTACGGTTCTACTTAGCTTGTTATTTACGTGAATTTTTGAGATACCCTGTCAATTGGTTTTGTCTTATTTCACACTTCATCTTCAAGACATTTTGTTTTGTATTTCCCTTAGAAAATACTAAAAAAATGGAATAACCGTGTAAGAGTCTTTATTGAAAAACAAGACTAACCTTACAACAGTAGCACATACCAAAAGAAATGGATTACAGCTTAATTATTTTATCTGGAAGGGCCATTTCCCTCTCGTTTTTTGATTATTTTCGTAATTTATGTTTTATATTTCCAACCCAAAAAAAAGATTTTTCAGAATAGGGTAGGTGTCAACAGATTATTAACTATTCGATTAAAACTAGTTAATGCACTTACAAAAATGGTGAATTCAAGCTTTCCTTTTTAATTTCTGTACAATAATAAAAATTCCTAA